>NW_026652334.1:240792-348444 GCF_009828535.3 Hylobates moloch
TTTTGAGACGGAGTCTTGCTCTGTCGCCCAGGCTGGAGTGCAGTGGCGCGATCTCGGCTAACTGCAACCTCCGCCTCCCGGGTTCACGCCATTCTCCTGCCTCAGCCTCTCCGAGTAGCTGGGACTACAGGCGCCCGCCACCACGCCCGGCTAATTTTTTTTGTATTTTTGGTAGAGACGGGGTTTCACCGTGGTCTCGATCTCCTGACCTCGTGATCCGCCCGCCTCGGCCTCCCAAAGTGCTGGGATTACAAGCGTGAGCCACCGCGCCCGGCCCCTTCACAGCATTTTTAAAATGTTGTATTTATTTTCTTTGCTTGCCTGTAGGACACCTGTCTTTCCCAAGTAGAATGTGAACTTCCCAAGAGCAGGGTGTCTTGGCTGTTTTGATTGTGGCTTTATTCCCGATGGTTATAGTGCTGAGCCCAAAGAAAAGACTCAACAACTGTTTGTGGATGGAATGGATGGATGGATGAACTAAGTAAAACCTCTCTTCTGCCCCACCTTTGGTATCTTAGTCTTATCTTCTCCCGCTTCTTTCCGTCTTTGTTCAGTCAGTCAGTAATAGTTGTTGAGTGTCTGTGGCAGACAGAGTTGAGGCTCAGGATATAGCAATGACCAAAATAGACAAAACCCTGCTTCTGTGGCATTTATGTTATGGTGCTCCATTTGCTTCTGCATATTCTTGTTGATCTTTCTGGGAATCTTTTGCATTGGGCAACATTGTCCTCGTCCTTCTTTGCCCTCTGTGTCTCTACTTGTTTTCTCTCCTGCCCTGCTCTTTGCCTACTCCTTTGTCCCAGAGGCAGGCACCTCTATCCTCGTGTCCTTTTGACACCCAGACCCTCCTCTCTGCTGTTTCCTTCTCATACCCATAATTCATTTCAAGCATCTGGCTGCATTTTCCCTGAACTGTTTTCATTCCAAGCACTCCCTGAAATCCAGCATCCGTACTGCCCTGGTTTCTTCCAGAGCCTCTTTTCTATCCCTTCTGCTTTCAAAACCCAAGGTAACTAGCCAGGCGCTGTGGCTCACGCCTATAATCCTAGCACTTTGGGAGGCCGAGGAGGGCAGATTGTCTAAGCTCAGGAGTTTGAGACCAGCCTGGGCAACATGGTGAAACCCTGTCTCTACTAAAAAAAAAAATACAAAAATTAGTCAGGTATGGTGGCATGCATCTGTAGTCCCAGCTACTTGGGAGGCTGAGGCATGAGAATTGCTTGAACCCAGGAGGTGAGGTTGCAGTGAGCCGAGATTGAGCTACTGCACTCCAGCCTGGGCAACAGAGTGAGACTCTTGTCTCAAAAAAAAAGTAACTTCTTGGGAAGCTCTTACCATCTAACTTGTTGAATTTTCTCTTTCCCTCTGGGTTGGCCAACTAGGCTTGCCTCCTGTACGCTTAGGCATGACTGTGGCCACTTGGCGGCAATAGCCTCTCTCTCCTCAGAAATCATGTAGAACTGGCCTGTAGTTTAGACAGGATGCCATTTGCTTGAGCCAGTAAGCTTTCTTACCTGAACATTGTACTCAGTTTCCCAAACTGCAACTTTAGTACATTTGTGGCTTTCCTGGTGTCAGAAAAAGGAAAGGTGAAATTGTATTTTCCAAACCCCAAATGAAGAAACGTAGGCTGATAAAAATTGTTTTCCTGAATTGCAAGGGTTTTTTTCCCACCAAAATGTATTACACTGGTATACAAATTAGGACATGAATGATGTATTTTCTATTACGTTTTATTGTACATAGAAGGAATCACTTTTATTTAAAAATAGGAATAGCACATAAAACCTGGGCTGTTTTGAAAAATCTGAGAAGAGGAATCACCCTAGAGGATAGACTAGTCTTTCTGTGAAAGGTAGAGCCAAATGGCTAAAGTTTGGGAAAGAAAGACATTAAGATTCCATCTTGTAGGAAGATCCCTTTGGCCCCCATATTAGTTATCTATCGGTGCATGACAATATTATCACAAATATGGCAGCTTAAAACAATAGGCATTCTTTTTTTTTTTTTTTTTTTTTCGGAGAGACGGAGTCTCGCTCTGTCACCCAGGCTGGAGTGCAGTGGCGCAATCTCGGCTCACTGCAAGCTCTGCCTCCCGGGTTCACGCCATTCTCCTGCCTCAGCCTCTCCGAGTAGCTGGGACTACAGGCACGCACCCGCCACCACGCCCGGCTAATTTTTTTGTATTTTTAGTAGAGACGGGGTTTCACCGTGGTCTCGATCTCCTGACTTCGTGATCCGCCCACCTCGGCCTCCCAAAGTGCTGGGATTACAAGCGTGAGCCACCGCGTCCGGCCGCATTCTTTAAGTTTCTGTGGGTCAAGAGTTTGAGCACAGTTTATCTGGGTTCTCTGCTTAGGGTCTCACAAGGCTACAATAGAGGTGTCATCTGGGGCTGCAGTCTCCTCTGAGGCTCAACTGGGGAAGGATCTGCTTATAGGCTCATGTGTTTCTTGGCAGCATTCAGTTCCTTGCAGGCTGCTGAATTAAAGCCTTCAGTTGTTTTGTTTTGTTTTTGTTAGCTGTTGGCTGGAGGCTTCCCTCAGCTCTTTGTGATGTGGCCTTCTCTGGATGGTAGCTCACAACTGGCAGCAGGCTTCTTTAAAGCTAGCAAAGAAGAGGAAGTCTCTTCACAAGACGGGCATTGTAAACTTAGTCACATACACATGGTCATGCACATCTCTTCACCTTTGCCACATTCTGTAGACCAGAGGTGATTAACAGGTTCTGCCCACACTCAAGGGGAAGGGACCCACAAGGGCATAGATACAAACAGGTAGGGCTCACAGAACCCCCTTAAAATCTGTCCATCCCTAACCCTCACCCCCAAGCTGAATTTCCCACTCTTTCTTTATACTCTATGCCCCAGGTATCCTTGGCCATAGCATCTTCATACTTTATTGTAAGGGTGCTGTCCTTGCTGGTCTAGACTGTGGTTCTCTGAGGTCAGGCACAGTCTCCGCCCCCTCCCCTCGGTCATTTCATTGCCTAGAAAAGAATCTGGCACCTGTTAGGAACTGCGTAAGTTCCTTCTGCAGTTAGGAATGTTAGGAACTCAAATGTTAGGAACTGCATACATGTTTGTAGAAAGAAGAAACCTGCTATCTCAAGCTCAGTAGCCAGGAATCTTTCTTACTTCCTTCCCTCCTGCCAAAGTTGCTTCTCTTTTCTCACCTCTATGACATAACTGAGTGCCTTCCTTGTGCTGGGCACACAATCTTGTTGACTCTCCCTCTCTCACATCTTACAGCACCCCAGCTATAAGATATCACGCTTGGAAAAGAACAAACACCTTTTCCATTGAAGGCTCCTATCACTAAGTGGCCCCCGCACAGTTATGTTAATATTTATGCTCAGAACTCAGTACCTGCTTCAAAGCCCATGGGCTTGTCTGTAGGTGCTTGGGCCTCTCTGAGACAGCCAGAAATGTGGGCAGTGGTGACTTCATATAAGGTTAGAAGCAGCAAGGCACTGTGGTTTAGAACTCTGGCCTTGAATAAGATAAATCTGGGCTTCTGTCCTGGCTCTGCCTCCTCCTGACTGTGAACCCTTAGATGTGTACCCTTCACCTCAATAGATCGCCATTTTTTCATTTCCAAAATGAAGACCATAAGCAGATCATAAGCTGTTGTTTGAATCACCTAAGATAGCCCAATGTAAATTCTTTAGCCCAATGTAAATTCTTTAGCACAATGTCAAACTAGAGGGGATCCTCAATAAACATGGACTCTTGCTTTTGTCACCAACCAGGATGCCTGCAAATTAACAACAGCTCCTTTCAGTGGTCTCTATCAGGGAGGCTGGGTCTCTTTCCTACCCCCACCCTCATTCTCATCTTACAGAATACAGTGCTCCAAAGGGCTGGGAGGACCGGCCTTTGCTCACACTCCCTAGTTCTTCCCTATAGTGACTCTGTTTTGGGTTGAGGGGACATTGACTGTTGCTCCGAGTCTAAAGCACATATCCAGAGTGCTGCCTGCATACCTTACATGACTTGAACTTTCCAGGATGCTGGTATTTCACTTCTTAGCATTAATTTTTTAAAATGTAAAATTCTATTAAATTTTAAGATAGGCATTTTTACTAATTCCCATTGCCCCATCTGAATTATTGAAAAGTATAAATTAGGGTACATTTGGGAAAGTTTTACTTCCAAAAGCATTTAGTAAAGCAGTCCAGGTTAAGAAGTGTTGTCAAGTAGAAATTCTGCAGACCTATCTCAATGAATGGATGAGTGTCTTTTTCTATAATCCTATCACTTGGACTGTAGACAGGTCCTGCCAAAATGCTGAAAAGTTTGTTCCCTCGAGTAGATTAAACATTTCTCTTTAATTTTATTTTATTGTCTTGGTTTAGCTCATTCTTTCTTCATAAGCAAGATATTTCAGCCCAGTCCCTACTGATCTTGCCATGAATTCCAGATCAAAAGATTGGAAAACCAGACAACTGGGCTGCTCTGGTCCACTCACCAGAGCCTTTAAGCTCCATGGTCCTGGCACTGCTCAGCAGCCTCTCCTATTCCCCTCTGGTGCTGCTCAGAATCTTTACCACTGTCTCAGAGCTAGCCTGGTCACCCCATGCTTGTCCCCTCACTTTTGGCAAACACTTCTGCCCCCTAATTCTTTGAGAAAATCCAGCTTATCAGGCTGACCTCTCTCGATATCTTGCCTTCACACGGCCACATTTATCTAAATCTTGATGCTCCCTTCTCTTCTTTCCTCCAGCCTCAGAAGAGGAGGTGCATCCTGCCTTCTAAACTCAGAATCAATCCTCTCCCCACCTGCTGAGGGTCCTTAGGCACCCTGTAAACATGTCCAAGCCTTTTACTCTCTTAAAATAACAACAGCCCAAACCTCTAAGCCTTAAACCCTCTCTCCATCCTGTGGCCCTGTCTCTCTCTGTCCCTTCCCTGCCAAGCTTCCTGAAAGAGTTTCCTCAGACACAAGGCCATGTCATCACCTACCATCTTCCTATCCATCAACTGCGTGCTGGCTGCCGGTCCCACCATTTCCCTGACATGCTTGCCAGCAAAGCTAGGGACTTCTTTATTGCAAAATCCAGTGAGCACTGTTTAGTCCTTATCTGACCAATTTTCCTGCAGGCTTTGACTATTACCCTCTCCTTGGGAAGCTTTCCCTTCTTGGGCTCCTAGGTCACCCCTCTCTCCAGGTTTTCTTCATACCCCTTTATTTGTCTTCTGGGACTTTATACTTGGCCTGTTTCTTGTTCTATAAACTCTCCCCTGAGTGATACATTCAATCTAGTGCTCTAGTCACCACTCACATTCGTGGCTGTGGACATCCCGGGATAACTCCCAGCTGTCTTTCCAGCCCAGGTTGGAAGCCCCACTCCTCTGTATTCCACAGCCCACTGGCCTTGGCCCATTTCTTTCCTGTGGGCACCACAATCTCAAAACATCACAAAATATCTCATATGTTCCTCTCTCGTGCCCTCCACCCCTCTCACAAAAGCGTCA
This sequence comes from Hylobates moloch, assembly GCF_009828535.3. Taxonomy (NCBI): domain Eukaryota; kingdom Metazoa; phylum Chordata; class Mammalia; order Primates; family Hylobatidae; genus Hylobates; species Hylobates moloch. Next base: position 246,269 of record NW_026652334.1, read on the forward strand.
CTTGTGCCAGGACCGTGGTGGCCACCTCTGACTCTCCACTCTCCTGCTCCCCCATAGCAGCCCTCCTGGCCTTGTCTGAACTTGCCCTGGAATCCCTCTCCAACCTGAGTATTTCTCCCCATGGCCCCAGCACTGCTTAGCTTCAGTGGCCATTAGTTTTCACCTGGGTAACTTGGACAGCTTCCTAACAGCTCTCTCCACCTGCACACGTGCCCACGTCCAACCCACCTACTGCACTGCATCTGGAAGGAACCCAAAACAAAAAAACCCTCTGTCCTCTTTGGAGCTACCGATGGCCTTCAGGTGTCAGTCGGGCCATCTCCTTTGTGCCCATTTAAGCATTGCCAGAATCACCAGCCTCATCTCCCTGACCCCCTGTTCCTACTCTCCACTTCGGTTCACACGAACCTTCTTTCCCACGTCCAACCCTGCTACCTGACAGACCCCCACCTTCTCCCTCTTCCTGCAGCCTTCCCAGTCTGGGCAGGTATATTTCTCCCAGCTCTCTGAGCTGCCCGGGCACTTCTTAACCATTGCCTTCATCACATGGCTTTGTTAAGAGTCCTTCTCTTCCACTTCCCAAGAATGTGTATCCCTGGAGGACAGGGACTCACTGTGTCTGGGTAATCCCAGGGCTTGGCCCAGGGCCTGGCATCTAGTAGACAGGCCAGCCAAACAAAGAAATAAAGGCTGTTGTTTCCTTGTTCCATTTTAGGAAGGTTTACAATTATTTTTTAAATTTTATCTTAAGTTGGGAGATACATGTGCAGAATGCGCAGGTTTGTTACATGGGTATACATGTGCCATGGTGGTTTGCTGCACCTATCAAGTCGTCATCTAGGTTTTAAGCCCCGTATGCATTAGGTGTTTGTCCTAATGCTCTCGCTCCCTTTGCCCCGCACCTTCTGACAGGCCCCAGTGTGTGATGTTCCCCTCCCTGTGTCCATGTGTTCTCATTGTTCTCCTCCCACTTATGAGTGAGAACATGCGGTGTTTGGTTTTCTGTTTCCGTGTTAGCTTGCTGAGAATGATGGAGGAGAGCTTGCAATTTTATCCATGTGGCTTGAGTAGTACAGAATGCAAGATAACAGCATGGACCTCAAATGGCTTCTGAGCTCTTCTGTCTTGGGACAGCCTCTTGGTGGACCTCTGGCTTCCTCTGTAACCAGCGTTAGTGACAATGTTTTTGACTTCAGGTAGGTTCACATGACTAGGGGTAGGAATGAGGGAGCGGATGTCAAGTCTGGGTGTAATCACTTTTTAGTTATGTGACCCCATGCAAGTCACTCAACCTGTCTGAACTTTTCTCTCCTTTATCCATAAAATGACAATTAAAAATAGAATCAACCCTCCTATAGATATTGGGAGTCTCAGATACAAAAATAAATGTAAAAATGTGTTATTAACTGTCAAGCCATTGGTTAAAATTTGAGGGATGGAAGGGTGCCAGGACAGGTCTCTTTCTGAGAGACTTAATTAAAAAATGAAAAAGTTTAATGGGAAACTTCAGGTTGATATTTTGCCGTTAAGGCCGATGTTCCCCTAAACCTTATTAGACTGTGGGCTTCTCAGCAACAGGAACTGGGGTCTTGTATCCCTTTTGTATCCCCTAGTGCTTAAGACACTGCATGGTCAAAAGTAGATGTCAATGAGTGGTTCTTATGTGGATGATATATATCCCAGGCTTGAGTGCAGTGAGTGGTGATCATGGCTCACTGCAGCCTCGACCTCCCAGGCTCAATCAATCCTCCCACCTCAGCCTCCCGAGTGGCTGGGACTACAGGTGCATGCCACTACACCCAGCTAATTTTTTAAATTTTTTGTAAAGATAGGATTTCACCATGTTGCCCAGGCTGGTCTCAAACTCCTGAGCTCAAGGGATCTGCCTGCCTCGGCCTCCCAAAGTGCTGGGATTACAGGCATGAGCCACTGTGCCCTGCCGCTGCTGGTATATTTTTATTTGTTTATTTATGTATTGTACATAAAGACTTAAAAACATCCAATTTAATACATTTTGGAAAAGCAAATGTAAAATGACTTGGGCTTTAGATTTTTAATTGACAAGGAGAAATTGTATATGCCATTGATATTTCAGGACCAGATGATAATGCTGTTACTTCTTATTTTCTTGTGAGGATAGAAAATTGCAAAAGAGAGTCACATGCAGGAGACAGAGCCGGGATGGGAAATAGTGGACCCTCATTATTTTTTGATTCCCAGCATTCATTTACCAACTCCTAATGATGCAATTCACTTTTTCTCGGGGAAACACTTGTCTTCCACTCTCAGTTCTCAGCCTGGGGATGGAGTTGACTTTGCTGCTAGTTCTAGGTACAGGCCTGGCCAATCAGAGCATCATATTCCTCTAGCCACTGGAATGGGCATATGACCCTATTAGAGCCAGCGGGTCTTGATGAGCCTAGTGCTTAGACTTTTGGGAGAAAGGCATATTCTCTTTCTGTTGGACTCAAACATGGGAGAATACAAATATGAAATTTGCCATTTTGTCACCATGTGGAGCTTGAGACAAAAGCAAATATGGAGTGAAACAGAGATACTGAGCCCTGTGACATCTTTTGAACTCCTGGATCAAACCATACCTGAAGCTAGTTAGACCTCTCTCAACTGTTCAGTTTTCTGAGTCAATTCATTTCCTTTTTTGTTTGTCAGTGTAAATTAGGTTCTCTATCATCTGAACCGAGAAACTGGGAGCTTTCTGACACTTGGAGCAATGAGACTCTTATGGGATTGTGGCCAGAGGGATTATACCACCTTACCTTCAATTCCTCCTATACCTTGCTGCTCTCCCTGGTATTGATGGACGAGCTGAATATGACAAGGTCTATGCAGATTCAGACACTGAACACCTCCAGGATGATTTAAAGGAAGAGGTGGATTTAGGAGATTCTCAGGGAACTCTGTTAACCCTGAGGTCCCCAAAGTCTACAAAAGAGCTCAAGGATTGTAACTTCATACTGCCAATAATGCTACAAAAAGTCTCATCTGGCTGTGGGTCAACTTCCAGAAAAACCTTAAACACTGGCTCCCCTTCAGTGTCAAATTATAATTCTCCTCTTTCATCTTCCCCTGCAGTTCCTTCTGTTTTTCATTTCTCTTGATTTCTTTCTTTGGGCTTTTGATCTGTTTTCTATTGTTATCATTCAGGCATCTCATGCCTGAACTTTCCAAGTCCGTGTAATCCAACCATAACAACATCTGGGATCTGTGGCCATGTATTAATGTTAGTTCCTCCTGATGCATCAGGACTGGGTGCTTTGCTGGATTATTTTATGCCTTTGTTCCACAAAGCTGATTTTCCTCCAAATCTGAGCCCCAGGATTTTCCAAGGAACTTTCCAAAGTGGGCAGGAAGTAAGGAGAGCTCTCAGGGAATTTCCTCTGTTATCTTGTCTGGTTCACTTGCCCCTACCAGTGGCTTTCACATTCCTTTGCCCCTGATGACTGGCTCCTTGGAGTCTTGCTTCCAAAACCTTGGAATATTCCCCAGCACCCAGCCTTGGGTGGTGTCTGCTAGAGCTGGCTTGAAGGACAGCTCTGTTCTTTATTGGCTGTTTGCTTGACAGCAAGTCACCTAACCTCTTTGAATCCCAGTTTCTCTGGAGTAAAGCTGGTGATTTTAAAGTATAAGATTGTGGTGAGGATCACATGGAATTTGATACAATACTTTATATAAAACTCCTGGCACAACATGGTCATAGCTACCTTTTGTTGACTTAAGAAACTTCATTAGATAGCTTGCTTCTGTTACGCCATTTGGCCCTAGGATGACCATGCATAGGAGATATTATTATTCCCATTCTGCAGAGGAGGAAACTGAGGCTGAGGATAGTCAATGTCAAAGTTGGCCTCTCTTCCCTCCCCATGCTGCCTGAGACAGAGTCATCACTTTCAGCATGGAAGCTATGATGTCTGTCCTTTCTCTCCACTGAAGTCACTGTGGCTTTTTAAACCGGGTGTCACCACCTGGTACTAGGACGTAGCAATTCTTCACTAAATCCTAAGACTGCATTGCCTACCTGTGTTCATCAAAACTGTTAGCAATGGACAAAAAGCAAATTCAAACTAGAGTCAGTGGAAACCACAAAGAAAACTGTGTTGCCTTAGGTAAGGGAAAACCCTGGGGGTAGATGTAATGCCAGCTCCACTGGCTCTGAGGCTAGATGGAGCGTTCACAGGCCCTCCTCTCCCTCTTCCAGCCTTTAAAGGTGTCTCTGCCTTGCCTCTGTCCTCTCTGGGTGGTGGCAGATGCCCTTGGCAGCACCGGGCTTTCCTGATTGGTCCAGCAAAAGTCCCCAGGGGGCCTCACTTGTCCTCTTGGATCACGTGTCCTTCCCCAGGACAATCACTGTGGCCGGCCTGGGTCGTAAGTGCACCTTGACGTGCAGGAATGGAGTCATCCCCACTGAAACCACGCTGACTCAGGCAGTGCAGGCACATGTGAACGTCAAGGGCCACGTTTCCCACTGTACGATCCTGTGTTTCCTGAACTCACTTCTAAACTATGATGTTACTACGCACTCTGGTTTCATCTCAAGCAATACTATTTGTGATATCACGGGTTTGGGGATATCTATGTGTATGTAAAATTTATCTATCTATCTATCTATCCATCCATCTATCATCTATTATGTGTCCTTTCTAATATACATGAAGATAAATATATAGCTATGAAAAAATATTATAATCTCTCATCCCACCAGTATCTACATCACACTTTGGAAAACACTGATCTAATCCACCCTTGTCTTTTACAGCTGAGGAAACTCGGCACAGCAAAGCTAAGCAATTTACTCAAGGGCAAATCAAAAGTGACAGAAATGGGCTGGGTGCGGTGGCTCACGTCTGTAATCCCAGCACTTTGGGAGGCCGAGGCGGGCGGATCACGAGGTCAGGAGATCGAGACCATCCTGGCTAACACGGTGAAACCCCATCTCTACTAAAAATACAAAAAATTAGCCGGGCGTGGTGGTGGGCACCTGTAGCCCCAACTATTCGGGAGGCTGAGGCAGGAGAATGGCATGAACCCAGTGAGCCAAGATAGCGCCACTGCACTCCATCCTGGGTGACAGAGTGAGACTCCATTAAAAAAAAAAAAGGAAAGTGACAGAAATGGGACGAGAAGCCTGATTCCAGCTTTGTATGTGCTTATATTTTATTTTATTTTATTTTGAGAAGAAGTCTCTCTCTGTTGCCCAGGCTGGAGTGTAGTGGTGCAATCTTGACTCACTGCAACTTCCACCTCCTGGATTCAAGTGATTCTCCTCCTCAGCCTCCTGAGTAGCTGGGATTACAGGTGCGCGCCACCACGCCCAACTAATTTTTGTATTTTTAGTAGAGACAGGGTTTCACTATGTTGACCAGGCTGGTCTCAAACTCCTGACCTTAGATGATGATCCACCTGCCTTGGCTTCCCAAAGTGCTGGGATTACAGGCGTGAGCCACTGCTCCTGGCCCGTGCTTATTTTTAATTCCCCAAGGCAACATGGTTAGTAGCTCTGCCCCTTACCAGCTGTATGTCTTTGGGCAAGTTGCTTAACTTCTCTGTATCTCTGTGTGCCCATCTGTAAAATGAGGGACAATGATAGTATCTACTTCATAGAACTGTTGTGAGGGTTAAATGAATTTGTATTTATGAGCCACTTAGGACAGTGCCTGGTACATAGTAAGCATTATATGTGTTTGTTAGATAAGCAGGACGTGACCTGGAGTCACAGCAAATGTAAGCTTGTAGTTCATATTCCAAATTCCCAGAGGAGGGAATTTGGATGGTTTCAGGTTGGCTCAGATGCCCACCCCTGAACCAACCAACTGTGGCCAGGAGGATGGGATCACATGATTGGGAAATGGCCATACCCACTGCAACCCCCAAAAAAGGATCTGCCAGGCACAGGAAAGAGGGGAGGAAAAAGTGAGAAGGTTGAAGTTACTGCTTATTCAGGCTCTGGTGGTCAGCAGTGTTCCCTGGGATCCAGCAGAGGTATGCAGAGACTCTCTACTGATCCATGCCTGACTCAAAGCCCCTCTTCCAGGAAGTCTACTTTGATTTACTTCACCTGTTTGGAAGAATGTTCTTCTCAGTGCCATCCATAAAAGGAGAGTTCACTTGTTGTCTGACTTGTTTTCCATAGCTGGTTAAAAAGTGTATGTTCTGCTTCTCCAAACAGATCACGTGCACCTTGAACATGGGTGACTAATACTTTACTCTTTTGTCATTACTACCAGGTATCTAGGTTAGGCCCAGCCAGTGTTCAAAGTGTGAATCCCTGTAAAATGAGCAATACTTTCAGAGACCTGATCCCTTGTTTCGAACCTCAGTTTGGCCAATAGATATTAGCTGAAAAAGGCAGGGGTAAAACCATTAGAGAGATATCACTTTACACAAAATTGACGTGAATAAGAATTTTATAAATATGTTTTTAATTTCTATTAATCTTCTCAGCTTCTCTGCAGCCTAGACAGTCTGTCAAGTTAATAACACCAAACACTAAGAACTCGAAAAGTTCTAAGGGGGTCCATTTCAAGGAGCCATGAGATGAATCTTTTTTTTGTAAAAGAAATGTCCTTCCTTTGTCTGCTGTGTAAGTTTGTAAGCAAACCTGCCCAAACAGGGGTCATTTAAAAAGCAGGGACATTTCAGATGTGCCTATATGACCAACGTTAACAGCTTTGCCTTTTCCAGTGAATGCTTTTCCTCTGGAGATGACAGCATTAGAAACTTTGCCTTTCTAGTCAAGCTCCAACATAAAGCACCACAATATCCCATTCATAAAGATCTGTCTCTTTATAAGGAAGTGATGATCTATGCAGGAGTTAGGTTGAATTTTACTTTGAATTATCAAACTTTGTCCTCCTTAACTTCTTCTTCCTCCTAAATCAATGGTTCTCAAAGGAGGAGGGGGCAGTTTTATTGCCCAGGGGACATTTGGGAAAATCTAGAGACATACTTGCTCATCACAACCGAGGGGGTGTTAACATGATCTGGTGAGGGGAGGCCAGGGATGTTGCTAAACATTCTCTTTCTTTTTCTTTTTTTTTTTTTTTGAGACGGAGTCTCGCTCTGTCACCCAGGCTGGAGTGCAGTGGCGCAATCTCGGCTCACTGCAAGCTCCGCCTCCCGAGTTCACGCCATTCTCCTGCCTCAGCCTCTCCGAGTAGCTGGGACTACAGGCGCCCGCCACCACGCCCGGCTAATTTTTTGTATTTTTAGTAGAGATGGGGTTTCACCGTGGTCTCGATCTCCTGACCTCGTGATCCGCCCGCCTCGGCCTCCCAAAGTGCTGGGATTACAAGCGTGAGCCACCGCGCCCGGCCAATTGCTAAACATTCTCGACAGCACAGGACCGTCCCTCACAACAAAGAATGATCCAGCCTCTAATGTCAATCGTGCCCAGGTTGAGAAACCCTGCCTTAAATTAACAACAACCACCACCACCAGATGCTGCAAAGTATAAGAAGAGTTCAAATGGAATATGTAAAAGTGCTTTTTGTGTCTGGGTGTGTTGGCTCACACCTGTAATCCCTGCAGTTTGGGAGGCCGAGGCGGGCGGATCACCTGAAGTCAGGAGTTCAAGACCAGCCTGGCCAACATGGTAAAACCCCATCTCTACAAAAAAATGCAAAAATTAGCCTGGTGTGGTGGCGCACACCTGCAGTCCCAGCTACTTGGGAGGGAGAGGCAGGAGAATCACTTGAGCCTGGGAGGTGGAGGTTGCAGTGAGCTGAGATCATGCCACTGCATTCCAGCCTGGGTGACAGAGTGAGACTCCGTCTCAAAACAAACAAACAAACAAACAAAGTGCTTTTCATTTTTTAAATGCCCTTGAGCACTTAGGTGAACCTACTGATCTATAAACGACAGGCAGAAACCTCTCATTTGTCTGATATCCTTGAAGCAGTTTCTTTCTTAGTCTCTCCTGAATTTGCCTGATTTAATTTATCTTTGGGCGTGAAAGTAATGAGTGCATTTCTTAAGCAAATGTTGTTTATAACAACATCTTCTTGTTAATTAATTCTGGCCTCTTCTCCACAAGTTTCTCTGTAAGTGGAATCTGTCCATCTTCTTGTGGACGCAGAGGACACCTGCCAAGAGAGGGAAGGGCTAAGAGGAATCATTGTGATTCTGAGCTACCCACTTTCCAACTCCTTTGAGTCCAGTGCCAGCCTTGGCAGAAACACTGTCTCCTGAACAAATGCTGTTTAAAAATCCGAAGGCAGCTGTGTGGGAGCAAAGTCCAGGGTGGCAGAAGGGACAATGGACCCCTGCTGGCTTCCTGCCCACTGTTTTGATCAGCCACAGCCTGGATTCTCCATCCCGTCTGTGTTCCGCCAGATGAAAGCCAGTGTCGGCACGCATCCTGTTTGTGACGAAGGGGTGTTTTCTCACAGGGCGGCGCTGGGGAGAGCCTCGCCCATGCCTCCAGCAAATGGCCAGATCTGGAATTGCTCAGCAGGGAAATGATGGATGAATCTAACACTGCATCTGCAAGGACGGCTCCTAATGACTCACTCATCACTCAGCATTGGGTCCCACTGAGGGACTGTGCTGTGTCCTTGAATGTGTGTCATTCACAGGTCTGGGGTCAAGGAGGGCTGAAAAGAGGAGGATAAACGGAGGGAGAGGCATGCAAGAGGGAAGAGGGCCCTGCCGTGTGCGACGGCTGAGTGGGCTCAGCTGAGGAGCAGATTGGCTGGGCACTAGGTTGGCACTGCCGCTCGATCACCCCCTGATGGGGCAGTGGGCAGTGAGGCCAGGCTCAAGGCCCTTTGGGGTTTGAATCGTTTCTGTGGCAGCTTTGCTGCATCTCTCTGATCTTCCACCGGCCCTCACTGGGATCCTTATCTGGGGTTCCTCGCCTTGGCTGGGAGGCCTGACCACGCTTCTGCTTGCTGTTTGGAACTTGGACAAGCTTTATCCTGAGGGGAGGGTCCGTATCCAGTCCCCGACCTTGGCAAAATGAGAGCCTCAGGCTGCTCTCACAGACCCAGAAGCCAGGAAGACAAGGAGTTGATTCTGTCGCTACTCTGCTAAACCAACATCCCAGCCCAAGACGGGAAAAGCCTCTGAGGGTTCTGCCGGCTGTGCCTACCGTACGTAGGGCAGTCATGGTCTTGTGTGCGGGGCTGGCCAACCTCCCTACATGTGGCACAGAAAGCAGCAGGAAGCCCCTTCCCTCCCCAGGTCTGCGGCCGGGGTCCCTTCTCATGTTCACGACCACTCCCTTCATTAGGGAGCTTCCAAAAGGCTTTATAACATTTTCATCCAACTCTAAAGCATCAAAGAAGCCGTGTCTGTAATCCCGCTAATCAATCACATGCATTGTTTACATTCCTCCGTGACCCCTTTCATTTTTCATCTGTAAAAATATATGTTTTTATGTAGTTATAATTACAGAACATATATATTTCATTAGGCATTATTTCCTGTGTATTTTTCCTAGGTTCTACCTAGTGCCCATATTTATTATTTTTGCAACTGCCTAATATACCATTGAGTTAACTACACTGAAATTGGCTCCATTATTCCACTATAATTCTACATTTATTTTGCTTTTAGATTCTTACGATTACAAAGAGGTAACAAACATCTGTACACAACTAGCTCTTTTTTCTTCTTCTTATTTTGAATGATTTCCCTCGGATAAATTCTTGGGAGTGGGATTACCAGGTCAAAGGGGATGAACATTTTTATGATTTTTATGGCTCTTGATATATATGGCCAAATTATTTTCCAAAAAGGTTGTATCAATTTTCATAGCCATAAGAGATGTGGGAGTATGTTTCAATGAGAGTAGGAGTAAGACTTAAAAATTTCAAAATATAATTTATTGTGGTTTTTTTTCCCCTCGTGCCTGTAACGGGGAAAGTTAAACCTGTTGTTATGTTTCAAGTGGTTTTCACGTACAAACGCTCTCTCTCTCTTTTTTTTTTCTTTTGAGATGGAGTTTCGCTCTTGTTGCCCAGGCTGGAGTGCAGTGGCGTGATCTTGGCTCACTGCAACCTCCACCTCCTGGGTTCAAGTGATTCTCCTGCCTCAGCCTCCCGAGTAGCTGGGACTACAGGAGCATGCCACCACACTGACTAATTTTGTATTTTTAGTAGAGATGGGGTTTCGCCATGTTGGCCAGGCTGGTCTCGAACTCCTGACCTCAAGTGATCCACCTGCCTCAGCCTCCCAAAGTGCTGAGACTACAGGCGTGAGCCACCATGCCTGGCCATAAATGCTCTTTTATCATTCCTAATGCCCTCATGGTGGTGGTGATTTCTTTCCATTCCTGTAGTGTGCTGGTAAAGGATCCAAACAGGAGGGGATGCTTTTGACTGGTAATGGAATCAGAGTCGATGGTAGACGTTGACTGATTAGATGTGGGCACTACCAAATGTGAAGACAAGACTCTCAGGTTTCTGGGTAGAAGCCTGGATTGTGATGCCTTGCTCAAAACCCGGCAGGAGAAACTGATTGGGATAGAAGCAGGTCATAACAGGAACTGCAGCTGTAGTTGGAGAGAGGAAAAGTTTTGGAACAATGCAGGTTCAAATCCCAACTCTACCACTTAGGAGCTGTATGAAATTGGCAAATTATTTCACATCTTGGATGCTTTGTTTCCTTATCTGAAAAATGAGATGAAAGGAAGTACCTACCCTATGGAATTGTTGTGAGTTAGACAGCATGAGATGTTTCAGATGCCTATCACTGTGCCTGCCTTTTAGCAAGAGCATGATACATGGTAACTACATTATCTTAGCCTATCATTATTATTGGGTGACATTAAATCCCAATATGTTTTACTATGAATGCTTTTCCAAGATGCAAAGAAACAAGTACACTCTGGGAGGGTAAACTTTTTGTTGTTGTTGTTGAGACAAAGTCTCACTCTGTTGCCCAGGCTGGAGTTCAGTGGCACGATCTCAGTTCACTGCAAACTCTGCCTCTCAGGTTCAAGCGATTCTGCTGCCTCAGCCTCCCGAGTAGCTGTGATTATATGTATGTGCCATCACGCCCAGCTATTTTTTGTATTTTCATAGAGAAGGTGTTTCACCATGTTGGCCAGGCTGGTCTCGAACTCCTGACCTCAAATGATCTGCCTGCCTTGGCCTCCCAAAGTGCTGGGATTCCAAGGCCTAAGCCACTGTGCCTGGCCTCGTTTTGTTTAAAATTTAGACTGTTATTTGCTGCTAAGTTAGAAATGCTGCTTTCCTCAGTAATTCATTCTACTGTAGGTTGACCAACTAAAGTATGGGGGTGGGGTAGCTAATTTTCTTCAGGGAAGTTTCATTTTCAAGGGCTAAATGGGATCATCTGCTCTAGAATCATCTGTCAATTCTGCCCCCCTCTCTGCTGATTTGATCATTACAATCTCTGTTGCTGGAAACTTGATGAACTTCCTCTTGAGAGGCAGGGTGGGGAGCCAGCTGAGAGTGTTGACGGGCATTAGAGGTGGGAAAGTGGTCAGATAGACTGGGATTCAGTGAGTGGGACTTGGCCCTCCCACTCACTGTCTGATTATGCACATTGGTATACAATTATTTAGCCCCTCCAAGTCTCAGTCTCCTCATCTTTAAAATGGGGATAGTAAATTACTTTATTCAATAGGTTGTTAGAAGATTTAAATGGCATATTATACACACAGTACCCTTTGTAGCTAAGCAAATTCTAGTTGTTAATAATATTATTTCCATTAAAGAGGTGGTGAAGAAACAGGGATGTTATGCTTTAAAATATGTTTTTAGTATGTATTTGTATATATATGTATATTTGAGACGGGGTCTTGTGCTGTCACCCAGGTTAGAGTACACTGGCGTGATCATAGCTCATTGCAGCCTCAAACTCCTGGGCTCAAACCATCCTCCCACCTCAGCCTCCCAAGTAGCTGGGACTACAGTTGTGCACTACCATGCCTGGCTACTTAAAAAAAAAAATTTGTAGAGATGGGACGTTGCTATATTGCCCAAATTGGTCTCAAACTCCTGGCCTCAAATGATCCTCCCACTTTGGCTTCCCAAAGAGCTGGAATTACATGCATGAGCCACCGTGCCTGGCCCTCTTTTTCAAATTAATTCACCTTCCTTGTTACACTTGAATTAAGCTAATACTAAAGCCATTTGGTTTCTGTGGAATCTACTTCAACTGATTGTCAGAAGTTGCATCCCTGAGTGCATATTTTCATTTGCAATGACTGGTTTAGGATAAAAATGGTTGGCTAGGCTTTTCAACTTCCTGTGCCCTTTAAATTGGCATGGACTAAGGAGTATAGGATTAGGACAGCAGTGTGGAATGTTCATGTCTCTACTATTTAATACAGAGACTCAATTCTTAATAGTCGCACTAGATTTATGTAGTCGTTGATAGCATTTGCAAGGACCACCCAGGTGGGTTTATCCCAAACATTCCCACCTGATTTGTCATACCTGCCCAACAGCCTAATCACTGGATAGTCAGGTATTGGGTATGGAGGCCCCACCCACCGGCGGGTGCAGGGGGCTGGAAAACCACTGGAATACTCATTTTAAGTGGAAAACAATAAGAATTCACTCAAAGCTGGCTAAGTGGCTATGCATAGTTATACACAATTATTCAGCCTCTCTGAATCTCAGTTTTCTCATCTGTAAAATGGGGCTAATGAAATACCAAAACGTTGGTACTTTAATATGATATAAACCCAAAATGGTTTTGGTTCCTTTCTTGCCACTATATTTCCAAATTTATTTGTTTTTCCCAATCTCTCACCCCAGACTTAATGTAACTGGGCCTAGGCCAGTTACATTTTCAGGGCAGAAGAACTCTCCTTTGGAACTGGGAGTCACCACCATCCATTTTTCCTATGAATGGTACTGATATCTGGGGCTTGAAGTGTTCACTGAGGGAAACGTATCAGCTAACTGTGTGTGCAGCTGCTGTAACATTATGAGCTACACTCCTAATTAATCCCTTGGAATTTCAGGCATTTTTCTTTCTGTCCTCAGCTCTGATGAAGGTGCGTCAACAACTCCTTGCCTCCAAGTTCCTAAATGAGCCCACACCCTCTGCCAGCGCTGCTATAATTTTATCGGAATAGGCCCCATTCCCTTTGATCTCCTCTGGTTCTTAAACCCAGCAGTTGTGTGTTCGAACATCAATGGAAACGGGGTTTCAAGCTTCCTCTTTCATTATCTTTCTCAAAGATAAAAAAAGAGCAAAAGGGAAAAAAATGTCCTGAGCTTTGTAGATGAGGCAATATTTTTACAGTAATTTCTTTATCTGATTTTATCGGATCAACAAAGTTGTTTAGAAATGTATGTCCACTCACATCTCCCCATCTTAAAGGTGGTTTTTCTTAGAAATAAATAAAAATGAAATACATCCAAGACCTCCCTCACCTCTCTCTACCACGAGCACTAGCGGCTTCTTGTTTTGTCCATTATTGTGGGCGAGGGATAGTGTCTGTGGGTTTCTGGGCTTTGGAAATCTTGAGGTGGGTCTGAGAGCTTTGCAGATCAAAGATGAGATTCAGCCCTTCCAAGGAACTACCCTCTTTTTCCAAAATGAACTTTCTGTTCTTGGCAGTGTGGGGAGAATAGACTTCTAGATTAGAATAATTAAATATCTGACCCACAACTCCCCCAAATGCCTGTGGCTTCTTGGGCTTTGATGTGGGCAGCTTACTGTAGAATGGAAAAGTACAGCGTTTTCTCAAGGCTGTCAGCATCTGAAAGCGAGGAAGGCTAACAGTGAAGAACTCCAGGTCTCTTTCTTGAAAACAGACAGGACCTCAGCCAGAGTCTCTGGGCAGTGGGAATGTGAACAGGCATGAATCTTGCAGGTGCTACGCCTTCACTTGGCCAATACGTGGGCTGCACAGTCTTGTCTCTGCCAACCACTGCAGCCTTATCTTGAATCCACCATCTCTCACTCTGTTCACCTTCCTTGGCCTTTCCCAATTCTTCCTTCTTGCTTTTCTCGCTCCCACCACAAAGCCTTTGCATTGGGCCATTCTCTCTGCTAGAATGCTTTCACTTCCTCTCTCTTTATATATTTAGGTCCTATTCATTATTCAGCTCTCTGCTCAACTGTGTATTATTTAGGGTAGGATGAGCTAAGCTGCAGTAACAAATAGCCCTTGAAAGCTCAATGGCTTAACACAATTAGTCTATTTTTTGCTACCTTTTTTTTTTTTGAGATGGAGTTTCACTCTTGTTGCCCAGGCTGGAGTGTAATGGCATGATCTCAGCTCACCGCAACCTCTGCCTCCAGGGTTCAAGCAATTCTCCTGCCTCAGCCTCCCAGGTAGCTGGGATTACAGGCACATACCACCATGCCTGGCTAATTTTTGTATTTTTGGTAGAGATGGGGTTTCTCCATGTTGGTCAGGTTGGTCTTGAACTCCTGACCTCAGGTGATCCCGCCACCTCGGTCTCCCTAAATGCTGAGATTACAGGTGTGAGCCACCGCACCTGGCCCTTTTGGTACTATTAAAGGCTGATGTGTCTCTTTGAAGCAATCACTCAATGATCCAGGATCTTCCCATTGCACAGCTCTGTCATCTTGGAATGGAGGATGCCAATTTCAAAGAGAAATTGGAATGCGGTGGTGAGTGGCTATGGAAGACTGCATGAAGGATATTTGGTGGCCAGGCCTAGAAATGGCTTACCTCACTCTGCCTTTACTCCACTGGCCTAAACTTAGTCACATAGGCCCAGCTATGTGTAAGAAAGGTTGAGAAATGTAGTCTTCCTATGTGTCCAGGAGGAAAATGGAAGTTTGATGACTACATAGCCTTGTTTCCATCACAAGTGCCATAATCTCAAGTGAGTCTTTCGTTACCTTCTGCATAGGGTGAAATCTCCCACGTGCAGGCACCTGTTACTTTGTTTTTCTCTCCTTCAGCGCTCTGTCACGACTGCAGCTTTGCAGTAGTGTGTGTGGCTTTTTGGTGAAAGTCTGTCTCCCTGACCACACTATGAGCAACATAAGTGCAGGTTTTATCCAGTTGTCTGTCTTTGGGATGCCCATATCTCCCTGCTCCGTATCTTAGATGGTCAAGTTCAGTGTTCAGGGATTGAGTGCCCACAATTTCTTTACACCACACCATGAATTTAGGGAGAAGCCCAATAAGGATTGTTGAAAGGATCAACTTAGCATCCTGGGTATCATCATGTCCTGCCTGAAACACAGCAGGTGCTCAGTGACTATCTTTTGAGTGAAAGAATTAGTCTGTTCATTGTATTAGTCTGTTCTCATGCTGCTGATAAAGACATACCCGAGACTGAGTAACATATAAAGAAAAGGAGGTTGAATGGACTCACAGTTCCATGTGGCTGGGGAGGCCTCACCATCATGGCAGAAGGTGAAAGGCACGTCTTACGTGGTGGCAGGCAAGAGAGAGAATGAGAATCAAGTGAAAGGGGTTTCCCCTTAGAAAGCCAACAAATCTTGTGAGAGTTATTCACTACCACGAGAACAGTATGGGGGAAACCACCTCCATGATTCCATTATTTGGGGGTACTCGGTCCCTCCCATACATGTGGGAATTATAGAGCTACAATTCAAGATGAGATTTGGGTGGGGATGTAGCCAAACCACATCAGCCATGAATAAAGTTTCTAAAGCCTCCTAATTCAGATGCTTCTCTGGACCACACCAGGATGGGAGGGGATAGAAGAGCCTTGAGAAAATATCTTTCTCTTTGTTATGAGGCTGGCTACGTAAGAGGGAACATACATTTTGGATAACTGGGGTGCTGTGTTAACTATCATATTAGTCAACATGCATAATTGCAAACAACAGAACTCACTCTAGAGAGTGTAAACAGAAAAGAAATTTACGTAAAAATATTAACAAAAACCAGAGAACCAGGCCTGGAAGCTTTGCAGCCTGACACAATGTCCAAATGACCCTAAAACCCTGGTCGTTTTCCTTGGGAAAGGCAGGCAGAGCCTGGGACTTAACTGCCCCCACAGCCTCTGCTCTGGAAGCTCCACGTCTACGCTGGAAGCCAGCTGTTTGGTTACATAGTCATCCTTTACTAAATGAATCCTGTGCTGTGCCCAGTTCTTGGAGGTGCTCCTGAATCCATATCCCATGAAGGTGCTTCTGATTGGCTAAGCCCAAGTCACATGACCATGGCCCTGCTGCAGAGGAGGATGGGAAAGTAAGTTTCTGGCTTCTGTCTTGGTGAGATGCAGACCATGAAGGGGAAAATAACTAATGTGGGGAATGCGGTGGTGGGTGGCTACTGTTCACACAGGACGCTTCAGGGTCTGTTTCCAACCTGGAGTGGTTTGGAGATGATGCTATGAGGGTGTGAGGAGACCGAACAGAGACTCCTAGAGTGACCCCAAGTGCACTAAAGGCATGCCATAATTTGTTGTTGTTGTTGTTCTCCTTTTCAAAGTTTGATGAAAAAGATAGGACTACAGAGCTAAACATTGGGAGATATATTTTTTGGGTCATACTCTAAATATAAATTATTTCACCGCTTCACATTGTTTTTCACAAGTTTGCTTTGTTTTCCATTTGAACTTATTTTTAAAAATCAGACAGCAATAGAAACCCAGAGAGGCAGATGGGGAGGTGGGGGGGTTAGGGTAGCTCCAGCCCACCCTCTGCCATCCAGGCTTGGATCCCAGCCTCTTCTGCTGGAACTCGGGCCCTCTATGTCCATCAAGCAAGACAATGGTCTGAACCAGGCCCCTTGGTCGCTGGTGCAGTGCTGGGAGCTGAGAAACCAGCAGCACAAAGCTTCCCCTTTTTCCTGCCTGGCAGGACATACTTTCAGGAATGCCATGAATGCCGGCTGCTGCAGCCCTGGGCATCTTCCAAAGGATGCTCAGTAAGTAGGTGGCGGGAGAAATACTGCAGGAACAGCATCGACAAAGCCTTGGCACCTTCACCAACCTGTGGAAGACAGAGTATGTTGCTGAGCAAGCTCTGTTAGGACCCAGAACTGGGGTTCAGTGAGGCGCGGGAGTCACAGGATCTCAGCCTTGAATCTGGCTACAGGATGTTGTATTGAAGTTACACTTCAGAGGGCATCTGTCTTCTAAAGGTTTAGCTTTGGTTTAACATGGTTAAAGCTAAGTGATGCGGTGGAGAATGACAGGAAGTGCAGGTCCAAATGTCCTTAGATGCCCTTGTAAAATCTGGAAGAGATGTACGAGTCTTACTATAAGAAGGTCATCAATCTCACAGAGGCCAGGGAATGATACAAAGGATTTATTTGCTTTTCCTAACCAGTCTTACTTTGGTGTCTTCATAATGCTCCTTGGAGAGACACCTGGATGTTCCTTCTCTCTCTTTTCTCCTGTATCAGTTAGAATAGGCTAGCTATGCTGCCATAACAAATACTCCCTCAAATCTAGGAGTTTAAAATATGCAAATGTTAGTTTCTCACTCACTTCATGTGTGCATCGTGGGTTGGCAGGTGTTCTGCCCCAGACTGATCTAGCTGCCATCATCGTGAACATCACCAGCTACCATGCTAACAGAAAAAGAGAGCTCTGAAGGGTCTCTCACTGGTAATCAAATACCCCAGCATGGGAGCAATGCCCATCACTTCTACTTGGCTTAGTTGGCATAAACTAGCCACCTGATCTCACCCAACAGGAAGTGGGCCAGGACATGCGATCTTACTTATGCAAGAACTGGAAACAATGGATGTTAAGCACTTACAATTACTTAATATCCCTTCCTCTTCTTCAAGATTCTCTCTTCTTTTTTGCCCCTCTCCTTTCTCTTCATGGAGTCCCATTCCGTGAAGAATGCTAATGGTCACATTACCTCTTATCTCAATCTTAAGCATTAGTGTACGAGGACATCTTGGTTTTTCGGAGTGAAGCCCCAAATGAGATCCTCCTTGCTTTTGCTATTATTGATGGCCTCTCAGAGAATACCTTTGGTAGGTTATCATGCTGAGAAAGTCTGTTTTCTTTTATGCTGTTTTACTGAAGAACTCCAAGGGTTAGTGGAAGAGGGAGAGAGAGAAGTGGCTAAGGAATAATGAAAATCTTATCTTGCTACATATGTTTTCTCTTAAAATTAAAGGCATGATGGCCAGGCGCAGTGGCTCATGCCTGTAATTCCAGCACTTTGGGAGGCCGAGGCGGGCGGATCACGAGGTCAGGAGATTGAGACCATCCTGGCTAACACGGTGAAACCCCGTCTCTACTAAAAATACAAAAAATTAGCCGGGCATGGTGGCGGGCACCTGTAGTCCCAGCTACTGGGGTGGCTGAGGCAGAAGAATGGCATGAACCCAGGAGGCAGAGCTTGCAGTGAGCCAAGATCACACCACTGCACTCCAGCCTGGGTGACAGAGCGAGACTCCGTCTCAAAAAACAAAAAACAAAACAAAACAAAAAGATTTAAAGACATGATGGCTGTGAGTCATTCTTCTGTTTCTCTGGTCCTGGGTGAGGAATACCAATGCTCTCTTATACAAGCATAATGAGGCAGAAGTTCACCCAGATATGGCTTCAAAAACTGTATACCAGCAGTTCTTCAGCTGTGGTCACTGGGCTGGCATCATCGGCATGACGTGAGAACTTGTTGGAGATGCAAATTCTCGAGGCCCACTCCAGATTGATTGAATCTAAGTCCCTGGGGGTGCTATCCCACAATCTGTGTCTGAACAAGCCTCTCAGATGATTCTGCTACTCAGTAAAGTTTGAGTACCACTGGTATATGCTATCACTTTCTGTGTGATCTTGGGCAAGGACCCGAACGTCTCTTTTTAAAATTAATTTTAAAAAAATTTTTATTTCTATAGGTTTTGGGGGAACAGGTGGTGTTTGGTTACATGAGTGAGTTCTTTGTTGCACCCATCGCCTAAGCAGTGTACGCTAAACCCAATTTGTAGTCTTTTATCCCTCATCCCCTTCCCACCCTTTCCCCCTGAGTCCCCAAAGTCCATTGTGTCATTCTTATGCTTTTGCATCCTCGTAGGTTAGCTCCCACTTATGAGTGAGAACATACAATGTTGGTTTGCCATTCCTGAATTACTTCACTTAGAATAATAGTCCCCAATCCCATCCAGGTTGCTGCGAATGCCATTAATTCATTCCTTTTTATGGCTGAGTAGTATTCCATATATATATATGTATGTGATGGAATACTACTCAGTATATATATATAATAAATATGTATGTTGGAATACTACTCAGCCATAAAAAGGGATGAATTAATGGTATATAAAGGGTGTATGTGTGTGTGTGTGTGTGTGTGTGTATGCATATATATATATATATGTATCAGACATTGTGGAACAGAGGCCATATATATGCATACACACACACACACACACACACACACACACACACACACACACACACACCACAGTTTCTTTATCTACTCATTGATTGATGGATATTTGGGTTGGTTCCACATTTTTTCAGTTGCGAATTGTGCTGCTATAAACATGCGTGAGCAAGTATCTTTTTCGTATAATGACTTCTTTTCCTCTGGGTAGATACCCAGTAGTGGGGTTGCTGAATCAAATGATAGTTCTACTTTTAATTCTTTAAGGAATCTCCACACTGTTTTCCATAGTGGTTGTACAAGTTGACATTCCCACCAGCAGTGTAGGAGTGAAAAACCTGAACTTTTCTGAGCCTTCATTTCCTCACCTGCAAATTCAGAATAAGGACCCCCACATGGCATGGTCAATGGAGTTGTTAGTGCAGAGAATCAAATACAGTCTCAAGCACCATTTCCATCCTTTCTTTTCTTGACTGTGTAAAATAATATTTTCCCAACAAGACCACAACAGTATCTCCCATGCCATGCTCTTCTTATACTGTGACAATTCTCCTATTGAGTGGGGGCCCACGTCCCCTCCCTTAAACCTGGGAAAACCTTTGGTCACTTCGTCTGCCAGTAGAGTATGACCAAAGTGATGCTGTGTGACTTCTAGGGTTAGAGCAGAGAAATACCACACAATTCCACCCTGCTCTCTGGGAATGCTCACTCTTTAGGCTCTTGAAATCCAGCCACCATGCTGTAAGGAAAACAAACTAGCCCATATGGAAAGACCACATAGAGAGGCCAGTGTAGGCCAACAACCACCCTGAGGTCTCAACTGAACTGATATCAACTATCAGATGTGTGAAGAATGATACCTTTAGATGATTCCAGTCACCTCTAGTCATCAAGTCTTCCCACCTGAAGCATCAGACATTGTGGAACAGAGACCAGCCTGCTTCACACTACCATGTTCACCCTGCTGCTCATATAACGTCAGGATAATAGAATGACTGCCTTATGCCAGTCTGTTTTGGGATAGTTTGTTTTGCAACAATAGAAAACTGAGGTGCTACCCACATGTTGACCTGGGAATGAATTCAACTCAGCTGGCCTTCAGCACCCAAAAGTGAAGGGGCAGAAGGTGGCGACAGTTAAATGGAAATGTGAATAAGAGGCAAAACCCCCTTTGTGGGAAATAGGAGGCAGGAGAACTCTAAGGAGTAAGCAGTAGCAGGCAGAGATGAAGAGGAATGCGTAGCTGTTGTTCACCAAGAGATAGCCCCTCTGAAGATATCCTACCAGGCTCACCCCTAACATTTGTGGGGCTCAGGATGGGAGTACAAATAGAGGCCAATGCACCACATATCTAAACTATTGAAAGGGACAAATAAAGCCCACAAACTATTAAATATGTTCCATCCTCCCATTGTGACATATGTAAGTTCAGAACAACCTGGAAGGTCCAATTCTTGAATTCCTCAGAATGCCTTGCTGGATGGTGGTGACATATGACAATGATCAGATCTTCGTCCCTTCCCTTCCCACCTCCAGCTCTGTCCCAGTATCCTCATTTGTAAAATAAGGCTCCGGATGCCATCTACTTCTCAGCATGTGATGAAGATTAAACGTGATAACCATGTGCTGGCATGTAGTAATTACTCAATAAATGGGAATAGTAATAATAGTATTTTGACTTTAAATATTTAAAGGGCTCTCAAGTGAAGGAAATCTTTGATCTATTTTGTATAGCTCCAGGGCATATAATTAAGACCAGTGGGTTCAAAGTTACAGGGAAGCAGATTTTGGTTCAACCTAGATGAATCTTTTTGTCATAAGAACGCACTGAAAATGGATTGAAATCCTTCAGGAAGTCGAAATTTAGAGCCATTTCATATGTCAGATAGGCGCTGGATTTGGTGGCCTTAAAGTTCACTTCTAATTCTGATGTTGTGTGAAATTACCTTTATTGCTTTTGGTTTGTACTTGGGTTTTATCCAATTGTCTGTCTTTGGGATGCATATATCCCCCTGCTCTATATCTAGGTGGTCAACTTCAGTGTTCAGGGATTGGATGCCCACCGTTTCTTTATACCACACCATGAACTTAGAGAGAAGCCCAGTGAAGATTTTTGAAAGAATCAACTTAGCATCCTTGGTAGTTATAATCGTTAGGACAATTCTAATTGAAGTTACTGAAACCCAGCTAGCTTAGCAAAAGAGGGGATCTTGTTGGAAAAATACTCGGTGTATTAGTCCGTTTTCACACTGCAGATAAAGACATACATGAGACTGGGTAATTTATAAAGAAAAGGAGGTTCAATGGACTCACAGTTCCACGTGGCTGAGGAGGCCTCACAATCATGACAAAAGGTGAAAGGCACGTCTTACATGGTGGCAGGCAAGAGAGAATAAGAACCAAGTGAAAGGGGTTTCCCCTTATAAAACCGTTAGATCTCGTGAGACTTATTCACTACCATGAGAATAGTATGGGGGAAACCGCCACCATGATTGAATTATCTTTCACCGGGTCCCTCTCACAACATGTGGGTATTATGGGAGATACAGTTCAAGATACAATTTGAGTGAGAACACAGCCAAACCATATCACTGGGGCATAATGTAGAATCCAAAGAAGAGTTGAACTCCAAGTGGCAAGAGGGTCAGGAAAGCACATGAGTTCAGGGCCACCTGGAATTGAGGGACCAACACATTGCCAAGATATCTTGTATTAGTTCATTTTCTTGCTGCTAATAAAGACATACCTGAGACTGAGTAATTTATTAAGGAAAGAGGTTTAATGGACTTACAGTTACACATGGCTGGGGAGGCCTCACAATCACGGCAGAAGGCACATGAGGGGCAAAGTCACGTCTTACATGGCAGCAGGCAACAGAGCTTGTGCAGGGGAACCCCCATTTATAAAACCATCAGATCTTGTGAGCCTTATTCACTCCCATGAGAACAGTATGGGGAACCCCCCCCCCCCCACACACACACACACATCATGGTTCAATTATCTCTACCTGGCCCTGCCCTTGGCACATGGGGATTATTACAATTCAAGGTGAGATTTGAGTAGGGACACAGCCAAACTGTATCGTATCTCTCCCCTAAATCTTTCTGCTCTGGCTGCCTTCTTTCTGCTCTCCCCAATTGGCTTTATCTGTAAGGTGGATTCCTACTGCAACTTCATAGATTGATATTTTACAGCTTCAGCTACCAGAAGGCCTGGCTCTCTTTCTCAGTGCCAGTCCCACATTTCTCAGGAAGAGACCAGGAGCCTGCCTTTGACTAATCAAATGTGGCCAGGAAGGCAGCAGGGTTTTGTTATATAAAATGGTTGTTTCTATGATAGTCACACGGTGGTGGGGGCTAGGGGGTGGCAGGATGGGAAACTGGACTGGGCAGACACATCTGCTGTCCAGGTCCCAGATCTTGGGCCTTTCTGCTGGGTGAGGGCCCATGCTTGGCGTTTGGCTTTCTTGATGGAGACTGGTGGGATATCTTCCTTGCTCTGGAGTGAGATGGAAGTGAAACAACGAGGATGTATGTAGGAATGTCACTCATTTGTCTAGGACATTGTGAGTGATTTCTTTGCTGAATTGGATAATGGCTTTTGAAGCCTGGAAGTCTTTCCTCAATCTTTTGTGTGTGCCATTCACAATGTAATGGCTATAGAAATGACACGCTTTTAATATTAACCTGCATTTTTAACATTTTGTCTATCACTTTTTAAAGTCTAGAAGTCCAGAGGACAGTAAATCAAGCCCTGGTCTGTAGCATCTGCCAATTTCCATGGTGTAAATACTCTCACCATGGTCAATTTCAAGGGACCACTGGGATGTCACTGAACAGGGAGCTGGGAAGGAGTGCACAGCAGCACAGCTTTCTGCACTATTTCCACCCCACAGATATTCCACAGGTGAATAACCCCAAGTGTGCAGATAACAGTAGAAAAGTTGTAAAATAATTTGGAGTGATACATTTTGAGCTGTCATTACCTGTGTTTCCAATACAATTTATTTAATTATACATTTATATAATTTAACTTTGAAGAATGGCTTTGTTTCATAACTGGTTTGCACAATTCTTGAAAATTTGACAACTGGGGATTGCGAGTTGGCACTGACCAGCTCTGGCACCCCATGGGGTTTCCCCAGCGCTTGGCATGAGACCTGCTACAGAGGAGACACTGAATTCACGCCTGCCTGATGAACACATATTGTCCACCTGGTCTCTCTCTGAGGGCCTGGCCAAGTCACTCACCTCCTGTTTCTGTCCCTCTAATGTAAGAGGCTATTAATGCTTACTTCATAGAGGTGCTGTGAGAGTTAATTAAGGTTTGCTAAATGCTTTGAAATCCGTGGATGAAAGGCCCAGTTGGGGAGAACTTTATTATTATTCTCATGCATCATCTTAAGAAGTGTATGGTGATGATACCCACCTGGTACTTTTCATCTTCAAAGCATTCTCCAGACATTAGCCAATTAAACGTCACAGTTCCCTGCCCAGTCAGTGGGTGTCCTCCATGGAGGGAACCACGCAACAAGTGGGTGACTCCTTCCCCTCTTGGCCACCAGGGAGTGGTGGTCAGAGCCAGGATCCCAGCTCCTCCAGCTGCAGTCTTCCACTGGGCTCTGTTTTGACCCTCCCAGCCTTCCATCTTTTCTGCTACTGGGTATGGTGAGGACTGCTTAGGCTCCAGGACGCTGAAATCATGTTGCTTCTTATATAGTGTGTGTGATGCTACTCACTGAATGTTTTCAGTGGTGAGATGCATTTTTTTTCCCTACAATTGAACATCCCTGAAATCAGTATGCATCTTATAACTGATGAAGGGTTATAGTTCAATTAAAAGTGTTTTTCTTCTTACTAGTAAATAAAATAATAGTGCATCATACAATTGTTGTCGTATGTCAACAATTGTTGAAATACGATATTACCACGATTTCTATTTGTAGTTTATTGTAGATTTGTAGTTTTTTTCCTGCTAATTTTCTAGAAGAACCTTTCTTCTCTCCACCCCCATGATAACAGTAACATATGGTCATTATAGTACATGGAAAATGCAGATAATTAAAATGAAGGACAGGCAACAATAATCCCCAGTTTCACAACCCAGAGGTCAATGCCAGTAACACATTACTATATTTTCTTCCAGCCTTTTCTCTTTTCTTTATTAGGAACAGTTCCCTCCTCTGGTTATAAAAGGAACTTATGTCCCCTGTAGAAAAATCTGAAAATACAGAAACTGGTGTAATACTAACTACCAAACACTGATAATCACATCGCCCAGAATGACCACTATTAAAATTGTAGTAAATATTACATTTCTATATTACATAAGTGAGCCATGTTAGTTATTTTTAAAAAGACAAAAAAATCTATAGTTAACTTTCAGATAAATTTCCTTCTATCATATATCTCTGTTTGTCTATATTTCTATCTGGATGTATATGTGTCTATATTTATATCTATGTACACACATACAATTGGAAACATAAAGCACGTATAATTTCCCGTGATTTTTAAATTTAACTTGTGTGCTGTTCAGTGGTATCTATCAGAGCTTATGATTATATGATTGATATAAATACTCTATGACTCAGCAACTCTATTCTTAGGTGTATGCGTATGTCAGTTTGCTAGGACTGCCATAACAAAGTACTACAGACTGGGTAACTTTTTTTTTTTTTTTTTTGAGTTGGAGTCTTACTCTGTTGCCCAGGCTGGAGTGCAATGGTGCAATCTTGGCTCACTGCAACCTCTGCCTCCTGAGTTCAAGTGATTCTCCTGCCTCAGCCTCCCGAGTAGCTGTGATTACAGGCACGTGCCATCACACCTAGCTAATTTTTGTATTTTTAGTAGAAACGGGGTTTCACCATGTTGGTCAGGCTGTTCTCGAACTCCTGATCTCGTGATCCACCCTCCTCCACTTCCCAAAGTGCTGGGATTACAGGCGTGAGCCACCGCACCCAGCCCAGACTAGGTAACTTAAAACAACAGAAGCTTACTTCCTTATGGTTCTGGAGGCTAGAAGTCCAAGATTAAGGTGTCAGGGCTGGTTCCTCCTGAGGGATGTGAGGGAAGGATCTCTTCCTCACCTCTCTCCTTGGCTTGTGGATGGCCGCCTCTACCTGTACATTCACATGGTCTTCTTTCTGTATGTGTGTGTATTCAAATTACCTCTTCTTATTAAGATATCAGTCATATTGGATTAGGGCTGACCCCAATCACCTCATTTTTAACTTAATTACTTCTGTAAAGACTCTGTCTTTAAATACGGTCACATTCTGAGGTACTAGGGATTAAGACTTCAACATATGGGGCCAGGCATGGTGGCTTCTGCCTGTAATCCCAGCACTTTGGGAGGCTGAGGTGGGCTGATCTCTGAGGTCTGGAGTTTGAGACCAGCCTGGCCAAGTCTACTAAAAATACAAAAATTAGCCAGGAGCAGTGATGCATGCCTGTAATCCCAGCTACTCAGGAGGCTGAGGCATGAGAATCGCTTGAACCCAGGAGGTGGAGGTTGTGGTGAGCTGAGATCCCACCACTACACTCCAGGCTGGGCAACAGAGCGAGACTCTGTCTCAAAAAAAAAAAAAAGACTTCAACATATGAATAAGGGGGCACGATTGCACAATTTATTCCCTAGTAATACCCAAGTGCTTATGTTCACCAAAGAATGTACAAAAATGTTTATAGCAGCTTTATTCATAATAACCAAAAATCGGAAGTAACCCAATGCCCAGCAAAAGTAGAAAAGATTTAAAACGTGATACATTCATACAATGAAATACTATACAGCACTAAAAAATCATCTTCCGCTACACATAACAACATGCATGAATCTCACAGACATGAAGTTGAGCAAACGAAGGCAAACACAGGTCTCCAGGCAGTTTGATTCCATTTACATGAAATTCAAGAATATGCAAAATAAATGTATGATGATAAAGTCAGAATAGTGGTTAGCTCTTGGGTGGGTGTGAAGTGGAGATTACATAGGACTACCTATGCGCCTCAACTCATTGACTGTAAGCTTAAGATTTATGTACTTATGTTAGACCTCAATGTTTATGAATGCACTTACAGAGATTCCCTGTATCATTAGAGATTTTTCTAAAACATGCTGTCCAGCAACTACAAAATGTCCCGTTTTTCATAAAATGACTAATGATGGCTTATCACTTATCACATGCCAGGGACTGTTCTAAGGACTGCCCGTACCGAGTGAATTAATCCTCACCAAACCTTATGAGGTTGGTTACCAACATTATCCCCATTTTGCAGATGAGGAAAACCAAACACAAAAAGCTAACTTCCTTAGGTTAACATCGTGAGGGATCACCAGCAATCTGATTAAGAGGTCACATGCTCAACCACTCTGCCACACTGTCTTTCTGGTCAGGCATCATGACACCTGCCCCTCCCTCTCCCCATGCAAACAAATTGCAATTGATTGGCTATTAGGTTGGTGCAAAAGTAATTGTGGTTTTTGCCATTACTTTCAGTGGCAAAACCCGCAATTACTTGTTGTCTTCTTGTTGGACATTCAGATCAATAACTTTTTTCTCTATTATAAATAAAGCAGCAATCAACAGTCTTGTATCTTTTTCCGATTAAAAAAAAAAGTACATCTTTTTCTGCATCCTGATTCTTCCTGTAGCATAGAGCCCTAGGTTCCTACTACAGCGTCCAAGTCTTTGAATTTAAGAGCACTTGATCCAAATTGCTAATTTGTTCTCCAGATAAGGTGGCTCATATACCTGCAATTAGCTGCTCATTTACATATCTCCGTAACACATCTCACTTCTATTAGGCCACCCAGAAAGGTCCCGGTCACTGGCCGTCAGTTGATTTGTGCTCAGAAAAGTTAGAATGAAAATGCTATTTATGTGTATATATGTGTGTGTGTATTATATAGATAATGTCGATGAAATAATTACCCACATGCTTCCAAATTAGCCTTCTAACTCTGTTTGGTTCTAATGAATCTTAGAATGAAAGACCAGAAGGAATAGCTCTTTGAACAATCTTCACTTCAGTTCCCATGCATTCTGGTGGATTCTGAGAGCTTTAATGAATTGATTCCAAGTGAAGAATGACCCTTTGGTTACAGGGGAGAGCATGATGTCAAAGGAGCATGTAGATTTTTTGATTTTTTTTATTTATTTTTTTTTTGAGATGGAGTCTCGCTCTGTCGCCCAGGCTGGAGTGCAGTGGCATGATCTCAGCTCACCGCAACCTCTGCCTCCCGGGTTCAAGCGATTCTTTTGCCTCAGCCTCCAGAGTAGCTGGGACTACAGGTGCCCGTCACCATGCCCGGCTAATTTTTGTATTTTTAGTAGAGAGAGGGTTTCACCGTATTGGCCAGGCTGGTCTCGAACTCCTGACCTTGTGATCCACTCGCCTCGGCCTCCCAAAGTGCTGGGATTACAGGTGTGAGCCACTGTGCCTGGCCAGGAGCATGTAGATTTTTAAAGTATCTTTTATTTTCTAGTTGTTTATCTACATGCCTGTCCTTTGAAGCAACATGATTTTACTTCTTGGTTGATGGGACCCGAGAAGCTGTTCCTTTCCTCCCAAAGAACTTTTATTTACATACTTATTTGTTGAAAAAAATCATGTATCAGTAGCTATATCAGGGTTCAAATCACAGACAGCAAATGCCTGATAAATATCCGTTTGATTTGAGATTTTATATATATATATATAAAAATATAAACGTGTACTGTATTATGTTCCAAATTATTTTGTGATATTTTATTCAATAATTTATTTAATATATTAAACAACACTTATTGATCATCTACTAACTGATCATCTACTAACTGATCACCATTCTACTAACTATTGGGTAGATGATAAACATCTTGTGGGCTGGGCTTCTTATCCTGCATTGATAGCTTCTAGATCAGCAATAGGGCCCTTGGCATTTGAGTGTGGAACATAAAAATCTCCAGGTCCGTGACTTCAGCCGTAGAAGATAATTCCCCTACAAAATGCACTATGAAATAGTAGCACTGCTATCTTATAAACAGTCTTGCCTAATAAATAACACCTCTTTCCTTTTTCCAAGTTCCAAATCAAGAGAGAGGAGTCAGATGGCTGGAGACAGTGACTGAAGCTGGACTGGAGGCATGGCTTAGGCATATGGTCCCAATGGGCTTTCTAATATTTCATCCCTGAGCTGGATATTCCTACCCACCCAGACCCTGGCAGAGGCAAAGGCCCCCTCCGCCAGGGCGAGAGCCTTCCATGTGTCAGAGAAGCACTGAGAATGCATTGCCACTCTGTGGCCAACGTGAGCCCAGGAGGGACTGAGCTGAGTGTGCCTGGTTTCTCCTGCCAACCTCACCAATCATACCAGCAAGCCCTGCTCCCAGGAGCAGGGCAGAGGTGGGTGGGGAGAAAGGCTTGGACACCACCCTGGTGGAAGCCTGAAGCCAGGGGGATGAAGTGCCCCTGACAGAAGCCCTTCCTGAGATCATGTTTCCTGCAAGAGGTCCTGGCTGAGTCTCACTTGGTTTAGCAACTTTTTCATTCCCATCAATGCTGTCCCGTTCATTGGCTGCACACAATTTTTATGCAGCTTGGAGCAGTCTCTGAAATTGCTTCACAAATCACATTTTCTTGTTTCCAGAGGGGTGTGTGTACGTGTGTCTTTGCTGTTCACTGCCATCACCAAATTCTACTATTTATCTAAAATTTCTATTTGCTTATAAGAGACTTTATATGGGAGGCTGAGGCAGGAGAATCGCTTGAACCCGGGAGGCAGAGGTTGTGGTGAGCCAAGGTCCCACACCATTGCACTCCAGCCTCTTAATTCTCTTTTTCTTTCAGGGCTATTGAGAGAAGGTGTTTTTGTTGTTGCCATCGTTGATGGTGGTGGTGATAGCAGTGGTTTTCCTTCCATCATCTCACGGGAATAACTTGCATAGGATAAGCTTCAGCTGCCTGGCTCAATCACTGTTCCTTCCTGGGACCTGCAACCCAGACCTGCCACATTGCAAATAGCATTCAGTTGGGTTATTAAATAATGTCCTCAGATCGTTGAGACATCTCATGAGTAGCTGAAACAAAAATTACAGCATCTAAAAATATCAAGAATCTAGAACAAGGATTGGCAAGCTTTTTCTGTTCAGGGTCTGATAGTAAATATTTTCAAGCTTTGTGGGCCATATATTCTCTGTTCCAGTGACTCAATTCCACTGTTGTATTGGGAAAACAGCCATGGATAATATGTAAACAAATGTGTGTGGCAGTGTTCCAATAAAACTTTATTTACAAAAACAGACTGCCAGCCAGAATTGGCCCCAGGGGTTCTAGTTTGCCATCCTTAGTTTGGGCACTGAGTGGATCTTTCCTAAGCACAGTCGATCAGCGACTATAACAAACCACAATGGCGAGGCAACGGTTCTAGTCCCAGCTCTGCCACTGACCAGCTGCATGACTTTGGGTAAGTCACTGAGCGTCTCTGGAACCGTTCCGTTTTCCCTTCTGTAAAATTAAGGGGTGGATCTGCATCAGAGGCTGCAAACTGGCAATCCAAGATTGCGTCTGGCTCACAGATGTATGTCATTTGGCCCACGAAGTATCCAAAACATTTTGAATTCATTTCCAACATTTCCGATGGGAGATTTCATTTAAAAATCCAGATTTCTGGCTACTCTTGAAATATCAGAGAATCTGGCACCCCTGGGCCCACATTCTCACATGGCAGCCGTTGGCCAGGGCTGAGTGCAGGGTCTAGTTGCTGTGGCTGGGTGTGCGCCCACAGAACACAGCAGCCTCCCGCTGGCCCTCTTTGACCATTTGCATTATTGCCTGACACTGGAGCGTTTTGGTCTATGACCATGCAGGAGACCTCTGGTGCCTTTGAGTTTAACAATCTAGTGTTTGTTAAGTAGTCCAGACCATTACTTAATTATTGTGCAGTAGATGCCTGTACCTGCTTTTCCCTTCCCCTTTTCTAAAGTCCTCGGTCCATGCTAGAAAGCCATGTAGTGGTTGGGAAAGACCCCACTACTATGCACTAAGCCAATCAGCACATCCTGTCCTCTCCCTTGCCATACAGTTAGTTCAGGATTGATTGGGTGTGCAATTCATCAATGCGTCAGAGTGGCTCTCAGTCTTGGTGTGGAAAGCTGGGAGAGAGCTATACTCTCTTTATGTGGGGGTTGAGGAGTGAGGCCTTTGACTGCTTTGGAATCTTTGTTACTATAAGGGAACTCTACCCTAAACCAGTAACTACTGACTGGGACGGGCAGATAAATGCCCTACTCCCTTGCTCTTTGGGCAGGGTAATTTGAAGATGCATGCTCTACATTGTCTCCTTGTGTTGCTCCATGGGTTACGCCCCGGTTGCCCTTAGTGGTCACTTGCTTGACAACACACCTGTTTTCACCATCTTCCTTGTTCCCGTCTCATCTCCCCACCTCCTACTGGAGTTTTATGGGAATCCCAAATAAACCACTTGCCTCTGAGAATCCTGCTATCAGACTCTACCTCTCCAGGCACCCAACCAAAGATAGTGACATATTATAAAGGGCAGAGAAAATACATTCATGAAAAAAATCAATCGAGTCCTTATTTTAGTTTGAATGTCTGGATCAAACCACTCCTGAAGCTCACACAACCTTTGCGCTTTTCATTATAAGAACCAACAAATTCCCTTTGTAGTTAGGCTAGCTCGAGATGAGTTTTCTCTTGTTCGTAGCCAAAAACATCCTCACTGCTACATGGGGATTTATCTATCCATTTATTTAGATAAATAACATTTTTTGTATTAAATACCAGACTAATGAATGAAGTCATGCATGCAAGCTTCAGGACCGGCAACACCTTCTTTATATGGAATTTCCTTGAGTTGCTTAACCAAAATGACCTTGGGCTGGTTCAGCTGAGATGTCACGTATCATGAAAGTTCCACACACAGGCTGGGTGTTGTGGTCACGCCTATAATTCCAGCACTTTGGGAGGCCGAGGTGGGTGGATCACTTGAGGCCAGAAGTTTGAGACTAGCCTGGACAACATGGTGAAACCCCGTCTCTACTAATAATACAAACAATTAGCCGGGCATGGTGGTGCCTGCCTATAATCCCTGCTACCTGGGAGGCTGAGACAGGAGAATTGCTTGAACCCAGGAGATAGACGTTACAGTGAACTGAGATCGCACCCTTGAACTCCAGCCTGGGCAACAAAGCGAGACTTCATCTAATTTAAAAAAAAAAAAAAAAAAAGAAGTTCCACACACAGGAGCATGCTTGTGTGTATCAGCAACCTTTAATCATATACTGCCTGTTATAAAGATGCACATTTCAACTCATACTCGTTGTAAAGATGCCCATCTTGGCCGGGTGCGGTGGCTCACGCCTGTAATTCCAGCACTTTGGGATGGTGAAGCAGGCGGATCATGAGGTCAGGAGATCGAGACCATCCTGGCTAACATGGTGAAACCATGTCTCCACTAAAAATACAAAAAATTAGCTGGGTGTGGTGGCGGGTACCTGTAGTCCCAGCTACCACAGAGGGTGGGGCAGGAGAATGGCATGAACCCGGGAGGCGGAGCTTGCAGTGAACCGAGATTGCGCCACTGCACTCCAGCCTGGGCAACAGAGCGAGACTCCGTCTCAAAAAAAAAAAATAAAATAAAAAACAAAGATGCCCACCTCAATTCATACTCTGATGAATAAAATACAGAGTGGTTATTAATATCCAGATTGTTATTTGCCAGTTTGGAGACAGTGCTGAGGAAAATGCATGCACAGAAACCCCACAGTAATGCCTAGGGTGGGGGTGGTCCATATGGTGGAGTTGGGATGGGAGAAGCCCCCACCTTCCTCCAGTTCATAGTGGTGTGGAAGCCATGCTCTTGGTGATCCCTCTGTCTGTGGCTCCCCTGGCTCCAGGGCCTGCCAGGGCAGAGAAGAGTGACTCAACAAACAGAGCAAGAAGGCTCAGAGAAGCCAGCCTTCCTGTCCCCTTTACCTGGTGATTGTCCAGAGAGGGGCTTGCCCATGCTCACCCAGCTTGTCTGTGGCAAGAGCTGGGGCTAGAACCCTGGGGTTTGCTCTTTCCTAGACTGGCATCCTCCAGAAAGCATGTCTAGAAACCCCCAGTTAGGGCCAAACTCAGGTTTTCTAGGGTCTGTAGCTTACACAGTTTTGGGGTCTCCTCTTTAAGAGAAAGATACAAATTTTTACAGAAGTATCAGAAATGCTTACAGAGAAGTGTGTCTTGATCGCCACCTGGCTTCTCCTCCCCACTAGAACATTCTAGAACTCCTAGCACCTGCCTGCACTCAGAGGGGCCCATGTGAGTGAGGGGTCCTGAAACTTAGATATCATCAGTATTGGTAAGGCCTTCCCTCCTCACAAGAGGAAAAGTGGAAGGTTCTGTGTGTTCCACAGACCTTGTTCTTCCAAGCACGCCAGCCCCACTAGGAAAACATTTGCCACACAGCTCAGCTGCGGCCAGAGATGATTCAGAATGGGAGGCCGGCATCCTGGAGTCTCTCTCATAGGTTGCCTTGGTTACCTGGAGTCTTTGATCTCATTTTTGAGAGCAGGCATCTTTACCATGAAGCTTTCAGTTGATGCACAAAGGATGCCCCTGTAACCTCAGTGACAAGAGCATTAGGGGGAGAGGATGATGCAGGGACAACTGCCAGAATGCTAGACTGTCGTCAGATCCTAAGCCTGCCCCAAGTTTCAGACTAAAATGATGTCACTCTGAAGACCAGGAGTAATCTAAGTGCCTTTCATCAGATCGTCTGTGGCTGTCATAGTTAAACAATAGCATGTGACTCCCCAAGGACAAGGAGTTTCCTCGGGCTTTTTTTTTTTTTTTTTTTTTTGTGAGACCGAGTCTTGCTCTGTCGCCCAGGCTGGAGTGCAGTGGCGTGATCTCAGCTCACTGCAAGCTCTGCCTCCCGGGTTCAGGCCATTCTCCTGCCTCAGCCTCCCGAGTAGCTGGGACTACAGGTGCCCGCCACCATGCTCAGCTAATTTTTTGTACTTTTAGTAGAGACGGGGTTTCACCATGTTTGCCAGGATGGTCTTGATCTCCTGACCTCGTGATCTGCCTGCCTCGGCCTCCCAAATTGCTGGGATTACAGGCATGAGCCACAGTCCCCAATGCCCAGAGCTGTGCTCAGCACATTTCAGGTAGCCGAGAAATATTTGTTGAATAAATGAATGCATTTGTTGCACACATACGATGTGATGGGAGCCGTGTTTAAAAACTTCACTTTACTGCCGGCCCTGTCACTCTGAAGTAGAAGCTGTTATTGTCCTTGTCCAGAAGGGACCAGGAAGGCACAGTAACTGTAAGAACTTGTCGGGGACACAGAGCTCAGGAGTGGCAGCAGTAGTCCTGGAGCCTTGCTCTCTGTGCTCGTAACTACAGGCACACCTCACTTTATTGCAGTTCGCAATAAAGTGTTATTTACAAATTGAAGGTTTGTGGCAACCCTGTGTAGAGCAAGTGTATCAGCACCACTTTTCTTTTCTTTTTTCTTATTTCTTTCCTTTTCTTTCTTTCTCTTTCTTATTCTTTCTTTCTTTCTTCTCTTTCTTTCTTTCTTTTTCTTTTTTTGATGGAGTCTTGCTCTGTCATCCAGGCTGGAGTTCAGTGGCACTATCTCAGCTCACTGCAACCTCTGCCTCTGGGGTTCAAGTGATTCTCCTGCCTCAGCCTCCCAAGTAGCTGGGACTATAGGCATGCATGACCATGCCTGGATAATTTTTTTGTATTTTTAGTACAGATGGGGTTTCGCCATGTTGGCCAGGCTGGTCTTGAACTCCTGACCTCAGGTGATCTGCCCGCCTTGGCCTCCCAAAGTGCTGGGATTACAGGCGTGAGCCACTGCGCCCGGCCAGCACCACTTTTCTAACAGCATATGCTCAGTTCATGTCCCTGTGTCACAGTTTGCTAATTCTTGCAATTTTTAAACTTTTCCATTATTTATCTGTTATGATCTGTAATCAGTGATCAGTAGTCTTTGATGTTCCTATCATAATTGTTTTGGGGTGCCATGAACTGGACCCATATAAGATGGCAAACTTAATAAATGTTGTGTGTGTTCTGACCTCCACTGACCAGCTGTTCTTCCACCTCTCTCCCTCTCCTTGGACTCCCTGTTCCCTGAGAAACAGCTATAATGAAATTAGGCCAGTTAATAACCCTACAATGGCCCCTAAGTGTCCAAATGAAAGGAAGAGTCACACATCTCTTACTTTAAATCAAAAGCTAGAAATAATTAAACTTAATGAAGAAGACATGTTGAAAGCTGACACAGGCTGAAAGCTAGGCCTGTTGTGCCAAACAGTTAGCCAAGTTGTGAATGCAAATGAAAAGTTCTTGAGGGAAATTAAAAGTGCTACTCCAGTGAACACACAAATGACAAGAAAGTGAGACAGGCTTATTGCTGATACAGAGAAAGTTTGAGTGGTCTGGATAAAAGATCAAACCAGCCACAAAATTCTCTTCAGCTGAAGCCTAATCCAGAGGAAGGCCCTAACTCTCTTCAATTCTATGAAGGCTGAGAGAGGTGAGGAAGCTACAGAAGGAAAGTTGGAAGCTAGCAGAGGTTGGTTCATAAGGTTTAAAGAAAGACGCCATCTCTTTAACATAAAAATACAAGGTGAAGCAGCAAGTGCTGTGGAGACGCTGCAGCAAGCTATCCAGAAGCTCTAGCTCAGATCATTGATGAACTTGGCTACACCAAACAATAGATTTTCAGTGTAGATGAAATAGCCTTTTATTGGAAGAAGATGCCATCTAGGACTTTTCATAGCTAGAGAGAAGTCAATGCCTGGCTTCAAAACTCCTAGAAACAGGCTGACTCTCTTGTTAGGGGCTAAAGCAGCCGGTGAGTTTAAGTTCAAGCCAACGTTAATTTACCATTCTGAACACCCTGGATCCCATAAGAATGATGCTGAATCGACTCTGCCTGTGCTCTATAAATGGAAGAACAAAGCCTGGATGACAGCATGTCTCTTTACAGCATGGGTCATTGAATATTTCAAGCCCATTATTGAGACCTACTCCTCAGGAAAAAAAAAGAAAGATTCCTTTCAAAATATTACTGCTCATTGACAATGCACCTGGTCACCCAAGTGCTCTGATGGACATACGTAAAGGTATTAATGTTTTCATGTCTGCTAACACAACATCCATTCTGCAGCCCATGGATCAAGGAGTCATTCTGACTTCCAAGTCTTATAATTTAAGAAATACATTTCATAAGGCTGTAGCTGCCATAGATAGTGATTCCTCTGATAGATTTGGGCAAAGTAAATTGGAAAGGCTTCACCATTGTAGATGTCATTAGGAACATTCATGATTCAAAGGTCAAAACATCAGCATGAACAGAAGTTTGGAAGAAGTTGATTCTAACCCCCATGGATGACTTTGAGAGATTCAGGATGTCAGTGGAGAAAGTTACGGCAGAGGTAGGAAAAATAGCAAGAGAATTAGAAGCTGAGCCTGGAGATGTGACTGAATTGCTGCAATCTCATGATAAATCTTCTTTTCCTTTTAGTTGAAATGGAATAATTGTACATATTTATGGGATACAGTGATATTTTGATACATGTATACAATACGTAAAAATAAAATCAGGTAATCAGTATATCCGTCACCTCAAATATTTATCATTTTTTGTATTGTGAACATTTAAAAATCTCTCTTCTGAGCCAGGTGCAGTGGCTCACGGCTGTAATCCCAGCACCTTGGGAAACTGAGTCAGATGGATCACCTGAGGTCAGGAGTTCAAGACCAGCCTGGCCAACATGGCAAAACCCCGTCTCTACTAAAAATACGAAAATTAGCCAGGTATGGTGGTGGGTGCCTGTAGTCCCAGCTACTCAGGAGGCAGAGGCACAAGAATCGCTTGAACCTGGGAGGCAGAGGTTGCAGTGAGCCAAGATCGTAGCCACTGCACTCCAGCCTGGGCAACAGAGCAAGGCTCTGTCTCAAAAAAAAAACAAAAAAAAAAAACAAACTATCATTTTGAAAATATACAATAAATGATTGTTAACCATGTATACCCTATAGTGCTATACAACAGGGGTCCCCAACCCCTGGGCCGTGGATTGATACTGGTCCAGCCTGTTAGGAACCAGGCCACACAGCAGGAGGTGAGCAGCAGGCCAGCCAGCATTACTGTCTGAGCTCTACCTCCTTTCAGATCAGTGGTAGCATTAGATTCTTGTAGGAGCATGAACCCTATTGTGAACTGCACATTCGAGGGATCTAGGGTGTATGCTCCTTAAGAGAATCTAACTGATGCCTGATGATCTAAAATGGAACAGTTTCATCCTGAAACCATCCCGCCCTAAATCTGGTCAGTGGGAAAATTGTCTTCCGTAAAACTGGTCCCTGGTGCCATAAAGGTTGGTGACTGCTGTGGCACCTACTTAGTTCTAGTAGTGCGAACACTAGAACTTATTCCTCCTATCTAGCTGTAATTTTGCATCCATTAACCAGCCTCTCCTTATCCTCCCCTCACCCACCCTTCCCAGCCTCTAATAACCAGTATTCTACTCTACTCCTGTAAGCTCAATTTTTTTTTTTTAGCTCCCACATGTGAGAGAGAACAAGAGATATTTATCTTTCTGTGCCTGGCATATTTCACTTAACCTAATGTCCTCTGGGCTCATCCATGTTGCTGTGGATGACAGGATTTCATTCTTTTTTTATGGTTGCATAGTATTCCATTGTGTATACATACCACATTTTCTTTACCCATTCATCCGTTGATGGACAATTAGGTTGATTCCACATCTTCTCTCTTGTGAATAGTGCATGATAAACATGAGGATGCAGGTAACTCTTTGGTATTCTGATTTTTTTTTTCCCTTTGGATAAATACCCAGTAGTGGGATTGCTGGATCTCATGGTAGTTCTCGCTTTCGTTTTTTGAGGAATCTCCATACTGTTTTCCATAATGACTACACCAATTCACATTTCCACCAACAATGCACGAGTGTTTCCCTTTCTCTGAATCCTCGCCAGCATTTATTATTTTTTTGTCTTCTTTTATAATAGCCACTCTAACTGGGGTAAGATGATATCTCTTTGTGGTTTTGATATGCATGTCCCTGATGATTAGTAATATTGAGCATTTTTATATACCTGTTGGCCATTTGTTTGTCTTTTGAGAGGTGTCTATTCAGATCTTTTGCCCATTTTAAAATTGAATTATTTACCTTTATGCTGTTCTTTGTAAATTCTAGATATTAGTCTCTTGTCAGATGAATAGTTGGAAAATGTTTTCTCCCATTTCGTGTGTTTTCTCTTCCCTCTGCTGATTGTTTCCTTTGCTATGCAGAAGCCTTTTAGTTGATGTAGTCCCATTTGTTTATTTTTGGTTTTGTTGCCTGTGCTTTTAGTCTTACTCATAAAATCTTTGCCTAGAAGATGTCCTGAAGCATTTCCTTTATGTTTTCTTCTAGCGGTTTCATAGTTTTGGGTCTTACATTTACATCTTAAATCCATTTTGAGTTGATTTTTGTATATAGTGTGAGATGGGGGTCTACTTCCCACCTTTTGTGTATGGTCATCCAGTTTTCCCAGCACCATTTATTGAAGAGGTTGTCCTTTCCCCAAAGTGTGTTCTTGATATCTCTGTCAAAATCAGTGGGCTGCAAATATGTGGATTTATTTCTGGGTTCTCTATTCTGCTCCATTGATAGAACAGTGGTTTTTTGAGATGGAACCTACTCCTGGTGAAGATATTGTGAACATTGTTGACATGACAACAAAGGATTTGGAAGATTACATAAACTTAGGTGATAAAGCAGCAACAGGGTTTGAGAGGATTGACTCCAATTTTGAAAGAAGTTCTACAGTGAGTAAAATGCTATCCAACAGCATCTTATGCTGCAGAGAAATCTTTTGTGAAAGAAAGAATCAACTGATATGACAAACTTCATTGTTGTCTTATTGTAAGAAATTGTCCGAACCACTCCAGCTTTCAGCAACCACCACCTGATGAGTCAGTAGCCATCAACATCGAGGCAAAAAGATGATGGCGGGCTGAAGGCTCAGATAATTGTTAGCATTTTTAAGCAATAAAGTGTTTTTTAATTATGTCCTTTTTTTTCCTCCAGAAATAATGATATTGCACACTTAATAGACCACAGTATGGTGTAAACATAACTTTTATAGGCACTGAGAAAACAGAAAAATTCATGTGGCTCACTTCATTGCTGTGGTCGGAACTGAACCCGCAATATCTGAGGTATGCCTGTGCGTTGCTTCCTAATCTATGGGATGTGTGTGACTCCTAGGAAGGAGAGATGATTTTAGATTGTAAAGGAATACAGCCTAAATAGTGTCGAATCACACAGCAAGAAAGTTACCCCTCCTTGCAACTTTCTTTAAATCCTCTTGATCTCAGGCAAGAAGAAAGGCTCAGCCTGGGATGAGGGTGGCTTTAACACCCCTCTAACCTGCTAATCTCCTCTACCTTTAAACGGCAGAGAACAAGATCCAGGCTTAGAACCCTCAGCTGAAATAGGACCCACATAGAATCTAATTTAATGTTGCTTTGTTCCCACTGCATTGATTTTTATGAGGTATCTTTTATGCATGGCAGTCCTGCTTCTTTTCCATCAAAGGGAAGAATATAACATTTCCTTTTAAAATAAGTATTTTAATAATATTGAACTGATTTTAAAATTTAAACAATATTTTACCATAAATATGTCAATAACTTTAATAGTATTTTAATCATTAATAATATAATAAGAATCTTTGAGTAAAATTCATGAATCTTATATGCAGCAGAAGGTATGAAGCTAGCACAAGGATGCATACTGAATCAGTCCGTGGAAATGTAGTTTTGGAGTGGGACGGAGCAAGAACTGATGGTCTTGGGCCAGTTTCAGTTGTTAGCCATCGCCTGGTACAGGGTAGGGGCCTCCGGAATCAGTCTGCAGATGACACGGTGCAGCTGGGCCTGGCACTGAGAGAGGAAGGAGCAGCAGGAGGTTGGGAAAGTTGTGGTCCATAGGACAGCGGAGTTGTGGGGCTGGAGAACAGGACCGAGAAAAAGACTGGGAGAAGATAGTTGGCTGAGTGAGGGAGTGTTAGGAGCCATTCCGGAAGGTGCTGGGAAGATGATGGAGCCATTGCCCGTGGGCTAATAGATTCCGCTCTCCACAAAGCATGCTAATGACAGCTCAGCTCAGTCCCAGGGCAGAGCTCATCAACCTTTTACAACACAGGCCCCAAGAAGAAGGCTTTGTTAGACTTGACTCTCTGTGATCTATGTTATGAATATAACATCTCCTTCCCCAATTCTGATATGCAGAGTCATCTCCATCTTTGGACCCTGAAAATTACTACCTTAGAATCATCAACAACAAATCCCAACTCTTTCTCTCATCCTGGGAACATTCCAATGGAACATGCATGAGTAACTGGGGGTTCCCCAACCACTGAATTCAATTTCTATTTTAAAAAATCAAGACTTTCAAAAACTGTTATCAGCAACAACAGGTCTACACATGAGTGTTAGCTACCAAATGGTAACACATCAGAAACCACCAATGTCTTTCTTAACTTATTGTCTCTGTAGGTCAATTTAAATCCTTGTCAATGTGTCATTGATTAGAAAGAACGAATTGCTTTTTTCCTAAGTTCAGGCTTTGCAGGTTTGTTCACATGAAATTTTGTACTGCCACAGCTGACGTGGGCTCGACTCCATTCACAGGCAGGCAGAACTCAGGCACATCTGCTCAGTGCATGTTCTTGGCATTCTTGTCAGTTGCACAATAATGAGTAAACATAATATGTGTCCTGAAAATATGGTATTATAGATGTTTTCTGCACTTATCCTAGGTTAAAGATGCTTCCTCTTTCACTTCTATATCTACGATAAAGAATGTAAGCCAAGGTAAGATATTGTGTGTATTTCAACTTGGAAATAAAATTTCAAGCTACTTCTCTTTTGAGTCTTCAGATCCACTTAAAATTGAAGAGTATTCTGAGATTGCAAGGTGAGGTGTATAACAAACAAACCATTCTCAACCTCTAGTCTGTGTGAATCAAAAGTTTTTTATTGCTGTATAGCCAAAATGAAAATGTAGAAATAATTTATATATTGGATGTTGAGGCTAGTTTAAGAATGAGTTATCATCTAGAAGAGGGATAGGCGAACTCTTTCTATAAAGAGCCAGATGATAAATTGCACGTGGGACATGCAGTTTCTGTCCTGATTACTCAACTCTGCCCTGGCAGCAGAAAAGCAGCTACATACAATATGTAAAAGACTGATTATGGCTTTGTGTCAATAAAGCATTATTTGTGGACCTTGCAATTTGAATTTCATATATTTTCATGTGTCATGAAATGTTCTTTTGATTTTTTTTTTTGCAACCACGTAAAAAGGTAAAGGCTTTTTTTTTTTTTTTCTTTTGGGACAGAGTCTGGCTCTGTCACCCAGGCTGGAGTACAGTGGTGAGATCAGGGCTAACTGCAGCCTTGACCTCCCAGACTCAAGCAAACTTCCCACTTTAGCCTCCTGAGTAGCTGGGACTACGTGTGTGCCGCTATAATTATTTGGTTATTTTTTGTAGAGAGGGAGTTTCACTATGTTGCCTAGGCTGTTCTCGACCTCCTGAACTCAAAGGACCCTTCCACCTCAGCCTCTCAAAGTGCTGGGATTACAAGTGTGAGCCACTGTAGCCCTAGAAATCATGCTTAACTCACAAGCTGTTTGCTGATTTTGCATCTATAACCCTAAATTTAACATTGTTTTCATCAACTGAAACAGCTTCATGATGGCAGAAAACTCTGGTGGGTGGAAAGGGATGTGATTGGAAAAGGGCAGGGATGGGGGGTGGAAAGGAAATTGAGACTCAATTTCAGGCAATGTTCATTTTCTTCACGTGGATGGTGGCTACCTGGGCATCGACATTGTAATTATTCGTTAAGCTCCACATTTATTTTCTATGCATTTTCATATACATAGGTAATATTTCACAATAAAAATTGTTTAAAAATAAGTAGTATATAAATTACCATATATAAAAATCATGTTTATCACCGACTTTGTAATTAGTAAATGTTATTAATTTGACCTTATTTTTAAAATTATTACTTTTTTCAGACAGAGTCTTACTCTGGCTGAAGTGCAGTGGAGGCTGGAGTGCAGTGGCACAATCTTGGCTTACTGCAACCTGTGCTTCCTGAGTTCAAGCAATTCTTGTGCCTCAGCCACCCGAGTAGCTGGGCTTACAGGCACATGCCACCATGCCCAGCTAAGTTTTGTATTTTTAGTGCAGACGGGGTTTCACCATGTTGGCCAGGATAGTCTCGAACTCCTGGCCTCAAGTGATCCACCCACCTCGGCCTCCCAAAGTGTTGGGATTACAAGCGTGAGACACTGCACCTGGCCTAATTTGACTTTAGAAAATAAATAAATGCTAATTGAAGTGGCACTTTTGTTTATGTGATACACTGAGGTTTCATGTGTGTGTATATATATATATATATATATATTATTTTTTGTGTGTGTGATGGAGTCTTTCTCTGTCGCCTGGGCTGGAGTGCAGTGGCACTATCTCGGTTCACTGCAACCTCCACCTCCCAGGTTCAAGCGATTCTCCTCCATCAGCCTCCTGAGTAGCTGGGACTACAGGCGCCCGCCACCACGCCCAGCTAATTTTTGTATTTTTAGTAAAGACAGGGTTTCGCCAAGTTGGCCAGGCTGGTCTTGAACTCCTGACCTCAGGTGATCTGCCCACCTCGGCCTCCCAAAGTGCTGGGATTATAGGCATGAGCCACTGTGCCCGGCCCCCAATAGAACCTTCTGTGATGGTGGACATGTTCTGTGCATGCTGTCTACATGTATCAGATAGCACAGGTTTAAAATCTTTTTTTCACTTGATCTCCACACTGTAATTTTATATGTATGCATGTTTGTCTGTGTTCAAATCTCAACTACACCATTAGGTAGCTGTGTGATCTTGTGCAGCTTGCTTGACCTCTCTGTTCCTGTTTCATTTTTGAAATATAAATAATAATAATACCTATCTCATAGTGTAGTTGAGATTAAATAAGAAAGGTTTATGTGCCTAGTACCATACCTAGTCCATACTAAGAATTCAATGAATTTGCCATTATAATTATTGACAATTTCATCCTCACAACAGTCCTATAAGGTTTATAGAAGAGGAGATCAAGGCTCTCACAGATAATGAATTGCAGGGCTGGATTGAAATCCAGGTCTATCCAAGTTCTCTTGGACTTGGATATGTCACTTGGACTCCCCAAAGAAACTGTCATGGCAATATAGCAATTAGAGTGACCCACTGCTGTAACGGCCCTCTGAGGAGTGGAATATTATATTCACATAAAACAGAGTGGGTTCTGAACTCTAGTAGGTGTCCTTCTGAGCTTATGTAAAAAAAAAACCCTGGCTGGGCTCAGTGGCTCATGCCTGTAATACCAGTGCTTTGGGTAAGCCAAGGCAGGAGGATTGTTTGAGCTCAGGAGTTTGAGACTGGCCAACATGGTGAGACCACATCTCTACAAAATATTAAAAAATTAGCCAGACATGGTAGCTCATGCCTGTAGTCCCAGCTACTTGGAGGACTGAGGCGGGAGGATGGCTTGAGCTCGGGAGATCTAGGCTGCAGTGAGCTGAGATTGCGCCACTGCACTTCATCCTGGGGGATAGAGTGAGGCCTTGTCTTAAAAAAAAAAAAAAAACCCCTCCAGAAATACTTAATGAGTGAATAAAATTAAAAATGATGGTAATAGGTAGTTACCTGTAGCCCCAACTAACACAAACTTACCTATTAGCCAGGCAACTTCCCTATTGGCTAAAAGTTAAGTTATAAGGAAGGAAAAAACTAAAAGCTTCACTCCAGTTACCAGCAAGCCTTTAAAAATTGACTTGGACAAGCTTATTTTCCCTAGAACTTTTCCCATGGCCAGCTTTCACGAAAGGAAAGACACTTGTCCTGAAACTCATCCCAGAGCCTCCAGACCACACTGGTACGTTTGTAATGGGTGGGGTGGAGATCCAGGGATAAAGCTCTTGGGGGATTGAGATTGATGTTTATGACTCTGTCTGTCCTTGGTGCCTTTGATCTGTTACACTGAATGGATGGGGCAGCAGGCATTGTTTGTGGGAGTGATTGAGTTTTTGTTTTATCAGATTCCTACACACAGAATATAAGGGTGGAGAAATTACAGTACAGGTTTGGAATTCGGATGGGTTTGGTCGCTTGTGCTGTGGGAATTTGTCAAACTTGAGTTTTGCTCGTCGGGGCTAGATTCTGGGCCTGGGTGGGAATGGGGGGTGTGGACCATTGACTCCACTCTGCGACCCTGGCCACATCAACATTGCCCTCACGTAGCCCCGGCTCGTAGCCAATTGGTGCGCTTGGGCTGAACATAGTTAGGCCTCTGTTGGGGGCCAGAGGTCTAGGGAAGAGATGAAAAAGGCAGACTATCTCTCAACAAAGCATAAAATGTCCCGCCCCCCAGCTGCTTCAACAATGAGCTGGAGGGGTCCCGGTGGGCGACTGTTGGTGGATAGAGCCTGGAGCCGCGGGCCTTGGCATATGGCATTGCCCCAGCCACGGCGTTGACCCTCCGTGCCCTGGCCACCAGTGTCTGGGCTGCCTGGATCTCCACTGCACAGAGGCCTGTCATGGCAACAGCTGGGGGGTGGGAGGGGGTGCGGAGATGCAGATCAGCCCTGCCTGCCTGATGGGCTGAGATGGATGGGCTACCAGCCATGTGCCGGAGGGCCCCCGCCCTGCCCCTCCCTGGGGTCTGTGGAGGGGCTTGGTGGCACAGCCTGGGGAAAAGCAGGAAGGCCTTGTTTTCTGAGAGGCTTAGAGCTGGGACATTGGTGAGGGTGGGGGGGGGGGACCCAAAATTGTAGATGTCCCCAGCCAGAAACTCCCCTACCCACTCTACCCCCCACATCCCCCATGGAACAGAATAAGCCCACAGACTGGTTCTAGCCTACTCAGTTTTCTCGGGAATGCCTGGAGGGGAGGACTCAGCAGACTGACTTACTTGGACCCCAGCTGAGCCAGGACCTCATCTAAGCAGATGACATTTTCCTTCCTGACTGTCTCTTCCCTGATGAGATTTTTTGACAGGTGGCCCATCTGTCCTCCAGCATCTCCACGGTCATCAGCTGGGATGAGCTGAATGAGGCATTTGATTTGCAAATGTTAGGGGTATTCTCTGCCCAGCTAGGAAGTGGGGCCGAGTCCCGGCTGGAGTGCAGAGTGGTTGCATGGGGGTGAGAATATGGTGCTGTGTCACCCAAGACACGGGATGGCTCCCAGCTCAGGGCTGAGCCCGATGTTGAAGCATCTGCCTTCTACTGTCTGTCTGCAGGTCTCAGGTTTATGACTGTCAAGGCGTTTATGGTCAGTATGGAGCAGAGAGAAAATTGGATTCGTTTTCTTGGTCATTCACTGACACGAGTATACCCAGAC
Organism: Hylobates moloch; assembly: GCF_009828535.3. Taxonomy (NCBI): domain Eukaryota; kingdom Metazoa; phylum Chordata; class Mammalia; order Primates; family Hylobatidae; genus Hylobates; species Hylobates moloch. The sequence goes on from NW_026652334.1 coordinate 290,985, forward strand.
ACATTTTTGGTACCTAAATCAGAACCTTGAAGGCTGAACTACTTAACGACACTTCCTCTACCTAACTGATAAGTAGAAGAAGGACTGTTTCATATGGTTGCTCTCAGGTTCAGGCTCTGGTGAAAGCCATGAGTTGATGCTGTGCTAGACTTAAATTCAGTGCCGTATTGGAGGCACCAAGTATTTCTATGGAAAAACTTGCCTGATAACTTGCCTTTGCTTGGCTGTGGATCTGGATATAATTGCTTGGTGCCTTTCCAGATACTCTTCTCTTGGTGCTCACACTCTGTTCCAGTTTTGATTCTTTTGTTCATATATATAATATATATACATATAAACACACAGAAAAAAAACCATATATATATATTTAAAAATCAAGGCCTGCAAGAAAGTAAGTCAAATTCTGGTAAGCTGATCACCTCAAAATTAGAATCAACTAAAAATTAGGACATTTAAATAGGCTTGCAACCATACAAGGGAGTTGTGTTGGAAAGGAGGTGCTGGAACTCAGCAGGAGTCTTAAGACATTGTTAGGATCTCTTTGATAGGGCATCTTAAATGGAAATTATCAAATGGCTCTTTAAAACATGCACCCTTTTGTTTGATTAGCCTACTATAGATAACCTTTATTAAACCTGATCTGAAATTACAGCCATGGCCTGGTGCTTCTTTGATGCTGTGGCTGTTTCATTTCCTGTTTATACTATGATACACGTTGCACTAGGAGATAAAGCACTTCTGAGGGATATTAAGACATAAAAGTCCCTTGGCTATTTGCTGGCACTGTTTTGATGTTTTCTTGCTCCCTAGAAATTAGCATATCCTTTTCAAAGCCTGCCTCTGATGAGAGTAATCCTTTGCCATGATGTATTTGCTAAAAGTCATCAATGATAGTATATTGTGTAAAGAAATGACACATAAAAGGCATAATGCTAGATTATTGATAATGAGGCAACTTGTGTAACGGTTGCTTTTGGCTTTTCTAAAACATATTTTGACACCGTAAATACACTGGGTTTATATTAATGAGGATTTAATGCTTCTGAGGTTTTAAAGAAACTTGCACAAGAGCAACTTTTCAAAGGAAAGTGTTAGTAGGGGGCAATGTTTTTACTAATTTTAGTAAGTTATGTTCTATAATATCAAAACATTTTATTGTCTTGGAAATAAGAAGTGATTGTAAGCTTTTTGCTTTTGTTTTCACAGCTTGGAGCTAATGAATAAGTACTGCATGGAACCAATTTGGAGAAAGTGTTTTGCCCACATATCTAGAATTAAAAAAAAATTAAGCAAGGACAAAGGAAAAGGCTATGAAAGAAAAGCAGGAAAGAATAAAGAGAAAGACGTAATAGAAGAAAGCAAAGAGAAAGAAAATAAAGGAAGCTGACAAAGAAAGATAAAAAAGGAAAAGCACAAAGGAGAGAAATAAAGCAGAGAAAAGAAAGAATAATGCAAAGAGAGAAGGAAGAAGGGAAGGAAGGAAGGGAGGGAGGGAAGGAGGGAGGGAGACAGATGAAGAGAGGGAGGGAGGGAGGAAGGAAGGAAGGAAGGAAGGAAGGAAGGAAGGAAGGAAGGGAGGGAGGGAGGGAGGAAGGAAGGAAGGGAGGGAGGGAGGGAGGGAGGAAGGAAGGAAGGAAGGAAGGAAGGAAGGAAGGGTTAAAGAAAAGAGGAGCAAAAAATAGGCAGGAAAGACAGAAAAAAAGGATGAAAAGAGGAAAGGGTGAAGAGAAGAAAGGCAAGAAAGGTAAAAGTAAGAGAAAGAAGGATTAAGAATGAAGGGAAGAAGAAAAAAGAAAAAAGAAGAAAGGACAAAAAGAAGGAAGAAAAAAGGAAAAGAAAAGGTAAGAAAGGAAACAGGAAGGAGGGAAGGAGAAACAAAAGAAGAAAGGCAGGAAGAAGGACGGGAAGGAAGATTCTGTTGGCTGCCTGTTGATAAGGTATTCAAGAGAAGGGCTCTGTAAAAACTCAAGTTCAAAGTACATTTAGGAAAAGCATTTTTAATTAAGCTTATCTGAATCAATCAATAGACTTATCCTTAGTTTCAAGTTAGTTATCCTGGGAGTTTAAACTTGGAAGGAAGCTGAGCTCCCATTTCTGGGTCAAGCCCATTTCTAGGCAGAACTGTATCCAACTTATTCCTGTTAAGATCATTCTTGAATTTTAGTTCTTTCTGTTATGATTCAATACTAAGAGATACTTAACCGTTCTTTCCTGATTGCTGAAAAGTATGAAAGAACAAAGCAGTATGTAACACTCTGGCCGAAGAAATTTTCTTCAAACCACTGTTTTCACGCTGATGTGACTGTCAATTAATATTAAGCCAAAACTTAAGATACCTTCAGCAGGAACATTTTCTTAGAAATCTGCATATTTAAAAAAATGAAACGTTTCAAGTTTTCAGCTTTTTTTTTTTGGTCTGGTCCTCTGTGCATTTAACATGTGTTGGTTTGCCTGTTCAAAGATTAAACTCTTCTCTTAATTACAGACATACTGTTTTTGGATGGTGGCTTAAAATATTTTTCTCTTGGGTGTTTGATTCCCAGTTGACTATTAGAAGATCTGGGAGTAGGCTGGGCACGGTGGCTCATGCCTGTAATCCCAGCACTTTGGGAGGCGAGACAGGCAGATGACCTGAGGTCAGGAGTTCGAAACCAGCCTGGCCAACATAGTGAAGCCCCGTCTCTACCAAAAATACAAAAATTAGCCAGTGTGGTGGTGTGCACCTGTAGTCCCAGCTATGCAGGAGGCTGAGGCAGAAGAATCACTTGAACTGAGGAGGTAGAGGTTGCCGTGAGCCGATATTGTGCCACTGCACTCCAGCTTGGGCAACAGAACAAGACTCCATCTCAAAAAAAGAAAAAATGAAAAAGAAGATCTGGGGATCTGGAGATGACAAAGGGGATTGGCAGGTGGTGTGAAGAAGAATGACACTGGGTACCATGCCTCCGGCTGCTGGAAGTTTCTAAAGACCCTTTTGAGGCATGTCCCCTAAGTGAACATATTGGTGCAAACTCACGTTTACAAATTTAAACCTAGGAAATGATCAAGGAAATTCATTGACTAAGATGGGGACCAGGAAGAACTGTACTTGTGCTCACCATCACCACCCCATCATGAAGCACCTCTGATACCTGTCCTTGATGGGCAAACCTGTTATATTCTTGAGCCACTCAGTGACAAAAGAACTGACTCAAACTTCTCTCTGATCAAATATTATGTCTGTAAAGAGATTTATAAAGGGAGAGGTTTTGAGCCTTGCATTACAATTTCCGGTAATTGGAAAGTTGGGGATCTGGATGTACCTGGGAAATTAGATTTGTTGGGCTTAGGGTTTGATCCACATAATGGACTCAATTCATGTTCCATTTACTGTCCTGGCAATCTCCAGAACAAGAGAGTTATATCCTTCCCCTTTAAATCAACTCCATTCTCTCCCAAATGCCTGCTTCTTAGCTTAGAGGGACATGTTTACCCAAAGGGGTTTACTTAGTAGAAATTGAGATCTCAGCTGGGCACCATCGTTCATGCCTGTAATCCCAACACTTTGGGAGGCCAAGGCGGGTGGATCACTTGGAGCTCAAGACCAGCCTGGCCAACAAGGGGAAACCCTGTCTTTACTAAAAATACAAAAAATTAGCTGGGTATGATGGTGCACCCTGTAATCCCAGCTACTTCAGGAGGCTGAGGCACGAGAATTGCTTGAACCTGGGAGGCAGAAGTTGCAGTGAGCCAAGATCGCGTCACTGCACTCCAGTCTGGGTGACAGACCAAGACTCTCGCTCAAAAAGAAAGAAATTCCAATCCCTATATTCAACTCTGTCCAGCAGCAAGATGCTCACCTCTGCAGAGAATATTGGTTCCATGACTAAAATGGTCTACAATGATGCTTCTTAACCTCACTGTGGTTATTTATTTTATTTTAGTTTGCACTAATTTTCAGCCAATTGCAGACCAACATGCAGTTCTACTGCACAAGACTGGTGTCAGGCATCACCAAAATGACTCACCAAGGGAGTCAGACAGCTCCAGAAATGATCTATACACTGTTCAATGAGACAAGTTCACTGATCATTTGGGATCATCTAAGATGTTGTGGCAAAGTCAAATCAGTTCATGGGCCAACATCAGTTTGTGGACCACGCTTTGAGTGCCTTGGCCTAGAGGGGGCATTCTCAGTAGGTCCAATTTTTACTTCAAGTGTTGCAGGTTACTTTGTTACTTACAATACAATGGATGCATAATTCTATTGGTGATGGACATCGTAATAATGGGAAGGAATGCAAGAGGTTATCCTCTCGGTCTCTGTGTTAATCAATGGATTAGGATGGATTCCAATGTATCGTGATAAGAGTGCCAAGCCAGTCATGAATTACAAATACTGATATATCGTTGAGAGTTGTGCCAGTTGACTTTTTATGGCCCTTAAGAGCTGTGATTTTGAGAGAGATAGGTATTTTTTGTTTTGCCTATGAATAAATTTTTAGCAAGGAAGAAGGCAAGGACAGATGAAGAAAGTATGAGCAAGAATAATATTATTTGCGTTATCACATTGAAAATGAGTAAATTCTATGTGTTATCCTAAGCCATAATATTATGTTCATCTTTGCTCATTCATCAATAATACATTCTTGCCTTGCTGAAATTATCTGTGGAGTAGAGATATGGGGAAAAAATCAACATGTATTTTTTTAAAGTTCATTCTTCTGAAAAATTATGGTTGCCTATTTTATTCATTTTCCCTTGTAATATGACCAATTATATTATCTGTAACTTGACTATTTAATTCCTTATAGACTTATAAAGTGCTTCAGGGAATACCATGCCCACCCCCCAGAAGGCTGCCCTATTTCCATTTCTTCCTTCTCTCACTAAAAAATTAAATTACATGCTCTATGGCATTGGAGCTTGCACAGTCTATGGCAGTATGTGGCATGCTGTAAGTACCATGTCATGTTTTACAGCAGGATCCACTACCAGATTTTTTGGCAGTCATTTTCTCAACCACCTATAGCCATTAGAGGAGTATCAATAGCTTGACGGTTTTTCCTTTCCCTAGTCTATTTCAAACCCACTGAAATATACCTTCGGAGAAGTTGGGAGGGACCATTGAATGGTCTTAGTACTTCTTCAATAAGGGTGCTTCCACTAGAATGCAGGTGAAGCTGGAGGCTTGCTGGGCCTCGCAGCAATGTTTCATGGATCTGTATTTAAGACACACTCATGGGGAGCTAGCTGCAGTAGGTCCTACCCTGAACATAATTAGTATTGGACTCTGAGAGAGGAGCTCATAGTAGAAGTGGATAGAGTCCCAGATGGGCATTCTAATGATCTGGACAACAGGTTGATATTTAACCATCTTGTGATCTTGCTTCAGGCATGACCCAACCACTTCATTCATTCCTTTTTAACCCGGGGGGTTGCGGCTTCCTTCCTCTGCATACCTTCTCCACTTTCTTCCGGATACTCCACAAGCTTCAGAGGATGTTGGAAGATTATTAATGAGCTCAGGATTCATAAAGGATATAGGAGTGCTTGGATGTGAGGACAAAGTACACTTATGTACCTGACAGGCTTATTGGGAGGATGTGCTAATTAATGAATAGGATGCTTTGAAAATGGCAAGCATGATATTATAATAATTGCCAAGCTCCTTCATGTTCTGGCTTCCTCATCTGCAGAATGGGGATAATCACACTCATCTTGCAGGGATGTTGGAAAGATCAATGTTAACTCTGTCCTGTGTTGTGCTTTTAAATTCAGGAACGATATTTAGAATGTGGTGCAACTGCACATCAAGTGAACCCCATGGCTCAGAATTTCCATGTACAGCTCCCCTCATTATGCAGGAAATGTGAACACGATTTTTATTATTATTTATTTATTATTTTAAGTTCTGGGATGCATGTGCAGGACGTGCAGGTTTGTTACATAGGTAAATGTGTGCCATAGTGGTTTGGTGTACCTATCCACCCATCACCTAGGTACTAAGCCTCACATGCATTAGCTATTTATCATGATGCTCTCTCTCCCCTCATACTCCCTGACAGTCCCCTGTTTGTATTGTTCCCCTCCCTGTGTTCTTACTGTTCAGCTCCCACTCATAAGAGAGGCCATTTGGTGTTTGGCTTTCTGTTCCTATGTTAGCTTGCTGAGGATAATGGCTTCCAGTTCCACCTATGTCTCTGCGAATTACATGACCTTGTTCCTTTTTATGAATGCATAGTATTCCATGGTGTATATGTACCCCATTTTCTTTATCCACTCTATCATTGATGGACATTTGGGTTGATTCCATGTCTTTGCTATTGTGAATAGTGCTGCAGTGAACATATGTATGCATGTAAGAAGGTATTTTATCTTAAAAGCTGACAAAAGAGAGAAAGGAATGCCTTCCTGAAAATTTTTGTCTTTTAAAAATTTGCTCAAATTGCATAAGAATGCATGTGTTATTTTTAGCCTCTGGGGAGACAAAAAAAATCTCAGAAATAGGGCCAGAGACACTGTGTATATCCCACTAACCCTCCCCACAAAGAGCAGATGACTTAGGATTATGTTTTTCCACAAAGGACAAAAGGCCCCAAATAGCAGCTTCTTCAACTACAAAGAAGCTTCATTTATTTTTTCTCCCATGGGGAATCTGGAGTCTGGCTGTCTATGACAGATGGTGATTTTTCACTGCGTCCTCATATGGAAGGGCGGGGCTAGCCCTCTAGGCTCTTTTTAATAAGGGCACCCTGGATCCCATTCATGAGGACTCCACCCTCGTGACCAGGTCACCTCCCAAATACTATCACTTTGAGGGGCATGACTTCAACATAGCAATTCTGGACGGACACAGACATTCAGACCATAACAAGTGGGTCTTAAGAGCAAAAAATCTGAAGACCTAGGGTAAGACCCTTGTCCTCATAGAATGAAAGTGTTACTCTAGTTCAGGCCATCATGTCTGCATTGCAGCCAGCAGGAAGGAGGAAAGAGGGAGGATAAGAGCACACTCCCTTCCCTTTGAGGATGTTCCCAGCATGGCACCTACAGCTTCCTGTACCTCATTGGCTAGTGCTTAGTCACTGCAAGAAAGGATGGTCAATATAGTCATCAGGCCACGTGCCCAACTCGAAAGAGCTAAGGAGAGTGCCATTCCTGAGAAAGTAGGCAAGAAAGGCTACTAGCAGCCTTTGCTACTGGTGAAAAGTGCAAAAACAATATTCCTGCTCATGAGAAGTGGCCCTGCCATCTGCAGGCTTTCCTTCTGCAGTCCAGGCAGATGGCTCTGAGGACTTTTGTGTGTCCCAAAGTCCTCACCCCCGCATACTTGGCTGCACAGGTTGTTCTCATTTTCATTCACCCTCAAAACTTGGCTTGACCTGTGAAGTAGTCTTGCAAGCTGAGCCCAAAGGATCTCTGTGACTTGGTCCAATCTCTGAGTCTCTCCAGCTAAGTAAGTGCTGAAGGGGAGTCATTATTTTCCAAAGAGAATCACAATGGAGTTTAGTGAGGAAGAACTGGGGTGAAAATTCTTTCATGTGTTAAGAAACCTAGAAGAAAAAGGAGGTGAGCAAACTAGAGCACGAACTGGTTGACAAGCGAGAACAGCATTAATGTGGCCAAGACTTGAGGGGTTGCCTTGGGCCAGATGGATCAAATAGCTTTGCTCAGACCAAATCTTTAACCTTGATCTTCCACCTTGCAAATATCTGCAGTTTGTCACAAGACACACTCAGTGGAGAAGCACAGATGGTTCAACACAACTTACCCCATCTAGTGTTGGAAAATCACCTCCTAGTCTGTGCTCTTTTGACGACAGGTCCACAGAATGATCTTTATCTTGACTTTTCTGGCTTATTTCAGAGGGCACATGGGGCTACAGGGATGTAGCCCTCACATCAACTGTCACAAACTTTTATGCATAGAATTCTCTTTCTCCTAACTGATTCCATTCAAAATCTATGGTTCTGGTTGGGTGCGGTGGCTCACGCCTGTAATCCCAGCACTTTGGGAGGCCAAGGCAGGTGGATCACCTGAGGTCAGAAGTTCAAGACCAGCCTGGCCAACATGGTGAAATGCTGTCTCTACTACAAATACAAAAATTAGCCAGGTGTGGTGGTGGGCGCCTGTAATCCCAGCTACTCGGGAGGCTGAGGCTTGAGAATTGCTTTAACCTGGGAGGTGGAGGCTACAGTGAGCCAAGATTGCACCACTGCACTCCAGCCTGGGCCATAGAGTGAGACTCCATAAAAAAAAAAAAAAAAAAAAAAAAATCTGTGGTTTTTTGGCCTGGAAAGAGAACCCAGTTTGCTCATTTGTTTTCTTACCTTTTGCTAAGATTGTTTCTTGAGGTTCTCATGAAAAGTGGCTAAAATGTATTTGGTTCTTTGCTTTATTTAGTACATTTTCTGGCCTTCAAAGAATATATGTGGATGTGAATTGATGTTTCCTATTTTGCAGTCCCACCCACTACCTTCCTCTACCTTCTTTTTACCAAAGACGAATTACCTCCCTTGAAAGATGTGATAATGTCTTGACTGATCTCTACTGGAAGACAGTTTTCCCCAGAATATTTCCCAGGGTCCCAGAGCAGGGCATGCTTCACCAGGCATCCAGGCAAAGTGGCTTCCTTCCCACCCACCTGTCCTAGCATTGTCAGTCCCTCTCTGATGATTTCGAGACTGTTCTTTGCAAGACGGGAGCCTCAGCATCAATGAAAGTTGACTGTGGGTTGTGTGAAGTTTGGCATTATAAAAGCAAAAACCCTAAACTCTTTCAGAAAAATCCAGGCTCAAAGTCAGACTTGCAGAACAGCGGGTACAAGCTGCAAGTAACAACAAAGAAGACAAAAGAAAATGATTTCCTTTAAGCTTTTGGAAGGCATGATAATTATGTAACCTCTCCTCTCTCTCAACCACAACTAAACAATGTTGGGCATCTTGCTTGGATAGTAGGCATTGCACACTGCAAACCAGCCCCCGACTGGACTCTTCTAACCTGTTTCAAAAGTTTCCTTTCAACCTGAACCACTGAATTCTGTCTTTATTCCTCGGCTTTTATCCATGTAACTATGGCAGTGCTCTCTGGAGAAGAGAGGAAAATCAATGACTCACCTGCCTACAAACCAGACTCAGTTAACCTGGCTTCAAAGGGAAGAGTATATTTCCCTCAGCCTCTCTTTGCCTGTCACTAACACTTTACTTCTCTCCTAAAGAAAACACGTCAGGATTTTGCAGCACAGAGGGAAAAACCTGGGACCCATTTGATAAAAGAACATTCCCAAGGGTCTTGGATGTTTTAGGAAGCATGCTTTTCAGAACAATGTGGAAAATGAGGCCACATCAATTTTCTACGTGGCTGAAAACTTCATAGCCATATTTTGGCATCTTGATTGGCAAACACGTCCTACAGTTGCTGGCTGGGCCTTGCTAAAGTAAACTCAATGTCTGTCGTGTCTTTTTTTTTTTTTTGAGACAGAGTTTCACTCTTGTTGCCCAGGCTGGAGCGCAATGGCCCGATCTCGGTTCCCTGCAACCTCCGCCTCCCGGGTTCAGGTGATTCTCCTGCCTCAGCCTCCCTAGTAGCTGAGATTATAAGTGTGTGCCACCACACCCAGCTAATTTTTTGGATTTTTAGGAGAGACCGGGTTTCACCATGTTGGCCAGGCTGGTCTCAAACTCCTGACCTCAGGTGATCCACCTGCCTTGGCCTCCCAAAGTGTTGGGATTACAGGTGTGAGCCACCGTGCCCGGCCTGGTCTGTTGTGTCTTTTAAGCAAGTGAAGCCTCTTAGGGATTGTATTATACAGTGGTTAAGGATGTGGGTTCTAAATTCAGATGGCCTGGGTTCAACTCCTAGCACTAGCATTCTCTAACCACATGACTTTGGAAGCCTCAGTTTCCTCATCTGTAGAAAGGGATGATAATAGTACTTACTTCACAGTTTTGCAGTAATATGTAAAGTACTTCCCACAGAGCCTGGCCTAATGGATCCACACAATTAGGATAGGATACAGGCGGGTTAGATTTGGTTTGGTGTCCTTGTGGGTGGGGGTTATGCAGACTTGGTGACCTCCTCCCTTTTTAATTCCCTTTTCTAAGATGTCCGATTGGGAGGTAACAATTCTTCCTGTCAACTTTTTTGTTTTGTACTCAGCATTGTAATTTTTTTTTTAAAGAGGCAGCTAAACTTTTCTTATAGGGAAATCCTTACAGCCCTTCTTTTATTTATTTATTTATTTATTTATTTTTTACATTATTTTGAGACAAGGTCTCACTCTGGTGCCCAAGCTGTAGTGCAGTGGCACGATCATGGCTTACTGCAGTCTCGACTTCCTGGGCTCAAGTGTTTTCTCCCATCTCAGCCTCCCAAGTAGCTGGGACTACAGGTCCATGCCACCATGCCTGACTGACTTTTGCATTTTTTTGTAGAGACAGGGTTTTGCCATGTTGGCCAGGCTGGTCTTGAACTCCCGGCCTCAAGCAATCCCTCTGCCTTGCCCTCTGAAAGTGCTGGTTCTACAGGTGTAAGCCACCATGCCCGGCCCCTTACAACCCTTCTAAAGCCTCCTTGTCAGGCCGGTGCAAAGCTCTTGACCATCATTTGAGCAGCACACAACTGAGCTCATGATCCAGCCCCTTCCTTCCACTCTCTTCTCTCCAGATCCATAGTAGATGCCCTCTCTCCCCACCCCTCACCTCTACTTCCTTGTCCTCTGTTAAGTCACATCCTTGTTCTGGTTGCGCAGCACTCCTGTAAGGAGTTTCTGAATGCCCATTCTTCCCAGGAGCCTGCTGGGATCGATCCCTGCTTTTCCTTCTCTACAGTTGGAACTCCCTTTGCCGCCTGTCTGCCTCACACCGTCTTTGTTCTTTGTTTATATTTTACTCCTTAGAGTTGCTGCTTGTGTTTCCATCTCAGATTGTGAAGTCCTGGAGGGCAGGACATTGGCTCTGTAATTTTCTAGATTAACCTTTGATGACGGTCACCATCATCAGAGATGCTGTGGCCTGAAGGGATGCTTTCCTTTTGATGAGTGAAAATGAAAAGCCCTTTGGGCATGGCCCAGCAAGGGTTTCCAAGCTCTGGGTTGCTCTGTCCTAAACCGCCATCACTTCTGCTCTTGTTACTTCACTCTCTTATTTCTTCCAAATCACACACCCTGAAGCTTGAGCACCCTGAATCCACCTGGCCCTCTCACTTATTTACGTGGACCCATTTCCTAGAGCAAACACCTGTTTCAGATCCAGCTTAATTATTATTCACCAGGTTCGCCAGCTGGACTATATAAAGAGCCACTCTATCCCTCATCCTGGGCTCTGAAGTTCAGCCTTCCTTGTTATTTCCCTTCCTAGGCCAAGAGGTTGATTGGCTGTCTAGGGAAGGTGTGTTTAATGACAGTTTTATAGGAGCACCAGCCAAGCAGGGAACATCACACCAAATGTGGTTTGATACTTCTCCTGCCCCTTTGCCTATGGCACAGATGCTGTGGCAGCTCCAAGTCTTGCTCTCTTTTTTTTTTTTTTTTTGAGACAGGGCCTCACTCTGTCACCCAGGCTGGAGTGCAGTGGCACCATCATAGCTCCCTGTAGCCTTGACTTCCTGGGCTCAAGCAATCCTCCCACCTCAGTCTCCCAAGTAGCTGAGACTACAGGTTTGTATCACCATGCCTGGCTAACTTTTTTATTTTTGCAGAGATGGGGTCTCACTACGTTGCCCAGGCTGGAATCAAACTCCTGGGCTCAAATGATCCTCCTGCCTTGCCCTGACAAAGTGCAAAGATTACAGGCATGAGCCACCATGCCTGGCCTTTCTCACAATTCTTCACCCTGGCCTTTATGTTGGAGTGAGAGGGCATCCTTTCCGCCCCTTGATTTTGGGCTCACCTGCATCACTTGCTTTGGTCAATGAGAAGTTAGTGGATGCGACGTAAGCAAAGACTGAAAATGTGCTCGTGTGGCTGGGCTTGCCCTCTTGTGCCTCTTCTCTTGCCATGAGAAGAATGGCCCCTGGCTGGCTGCAACCTTTCAGCACAGACTCCAGAATGGATACATATTGAGCAGACTCAAGTCCAACTCACAGCAAGAAGACAAGTCCAGCTGGACGGCAGCTCGAAGCAGAGCACTCTTGGCCTGTCAGCCTCGATTAGCCAAAGCACGGCTCCCATAGAGATAGGAGAATAAACATAAATGATTCCTGTCTTCAGCCACTGAGTTGTGGGGTAATTTGTTATGCAGCATTATTGTGGCAAGAGCTAGCTGGGGCAGATGGCAGATAGGTGTTCTCTTGAATGCCAACTCTATTCAGTTGGTAGTGATTGAGCAGAGTGCTCCACTGAGTGGAAAAGGATTGTGACGAATTTGGGCTATGAAAGAATTCCAGGACTGACTAGTCACATCTGCCGTAGGAGTCGTGGCACAAGTGCACGACTTTAGATGTTATCCTGCATCTAAAACTTCTCTAGATGACTTATCTTGGGGCTGAGTGTGGCTCATTGAACAGTACTAATATACACAGGACTAGATGACACATCCTCTGCGGTTTGCATATTTATTCATATCTCAGGCTGTCACTAGTATGCAAGGTAGCACTAGCACATGCTGCTTCTTAGAAAAGTGCACTGCTGCAAAGATGCATGCACAGGGTTGCCAACTTGGTGAGCAGTTAATATTTTAGGGGGGGATTTCATGGGGGGTGCTTCTTCTTCCAAGAAGATGTATCACTTTCTGGGGTACATGGTCTTGATAAGTGCAGCGTGGACTGCATTTCAGCCCCTAATTGCTCCCTTGGCCGTAAGCATTTTTGTGCAGTGCACAAACTGCACCGCTGTACATGGCAGGCCCACCAGCACAAGTTGGGATGAAAGTTTGTTTGTTCGTTTGTTTGTTTAGGAAAAGAAGAACCAAGATGAAAGGAGTAAAGCCTGCCCTTCTCTGATGTCAGTCCCGCCCACCTCCTTGGCTTTGGAGTTTTGAATGAGTCACTTTAGCACAATCTGATCTTGCGTTCCAGGCCCAAAGTCCTTGTGCATTCTGGAAAGCTGGAAGAATGATTGAATTAAAGGTGGGCATGTCTACTACTGAAAAGGCATATTCTATTATTCCAAAAGAGGATACAGTCTTTCCCACTGAATCTCTAGGCCTGGAAATGTTGGAAAGTGCTAAGCTGAGAACAAATTCCCTAAAATCTTTTGCCTACTTCTGCTTGTCAGGGACCTTGGAAAAGCAAACGCTGTAATGTAAAAAGATCCTCTTCTGCAAGGTAACCGAAAACCCGCGTAAAGGCTGACCCTGGAATTAGATTGCTTGAGCTTGAAGAGCCAAATAAAAAGGAGTCACATCTGGTTCCATTTTTCTCGTGAAATCATCTCACACTGACCAAGTAGGTCCTTTCCTGAGTATATAAATACAGAAGACACACACATGGTTGTTATCAAACAGTATTGTGCAAAATTAAGTTGGCTACTTTATGGCGAAATGGAGAAGAATGGCAGGCATTTCAAACACATGAGTTTCTCTTCATTGGGTCTGGAAGCAATCACTCATGAAGACAGCTACTTTATCTCCTAGAGTGAGGGCCATGCTAGAAAAGACATCATATTGGGTTAAAACCAGTGACATGGTCAGCCCTGCAATGAATCAGAGTACACAGAGCTCTGATTGCCCATTGACTTGGGGGACGATGTGGCTGTGTTAACGACAGAAATCACCTCCACCCCATGTCCCAAGCTGGTCTTTTGGACAAGGTCTCTAATGTGGTGACCATATGTGAACTCAAGGCCAAAGGGAATGGACTTACGGGGATTTTTCAATTATCTTTTGGTCTCAGAGACTTACTGCATTGTTGCTACCTGACTCTCATCACCAGACTGTTCCTGGGGAATATACAACAGATGAGAAGCAGAAATCAAGGAAACACCCCAAGCGTTAGCTGTGGCGAGCCTTGAAATTGCTCCATAGTAAGCCAGATGGAGGGAATGTTGAAAGGGGCAGGGATATTCCTAGCTGGGCCTTTGGTTGAGCCTATTCTCATCCAGTGGCTATTCCAAAGGAACACGAATCCCCCTCCAGATTAAGTGTCCCATCGGACCTGTGTGAACAGAAGGATAGTGGTGAGAGGTGGGGGAAAGAGCGAAATCATGAACTGTGAAGCAATAAAAACTAACGAGGTTGGGAGAGGGAGAGGAACTATGAAATTGTTTCCCCTATCACCCTGCCTTGGAATTCCCAGATGCTCTCATTTTTATAGGCTGGGTTGAAGGCTAAGAAGCTTGCACAAAATTGGGACCCATGAATGGTACATAAGTGGGCCAAAAATGAAGAGCACTGTGAATGTCCCAGGGATGGGAGTGGGGTCCTTGCCCAGAATTCGTTCTTTTCTTTAACTTTGGTGTTTCCAAACTTACTATACTGTCGAGACCTTGTTATAGCACAAACTGCCCAAACCAACTCTCCATGCAATCAAAACAGTCTCAAGCTCTTGCTAATTGTCTCCTGACACATTATTCAATGAAGATTGCAGCTGTGGATGCCAGCAGTCTCTTGGAGTATATGGAATCAACATTTGAAATCAGTTCCTGGAAAGGTATTTCTGGTCTGTATCTTTTCTTTGTAACATTCAAAGGAATTGTGTCTAACAGGGAAAAGATTTGGAGAATAAGGTTTTTTCTTCTGTCTCTGCCCAGAGGATTAAGATGACCAAAAGGGTCCTTCCTTTAAATGGAAAGTGAAAAATAGAAATATGTCTTATATAAGCCCTGGGGAAATCGTAATGTGGTCCACTCCTTCGTAACTGGGGTGTGGAAAATGTGGGAAATTTTGATTCATGATAGTTCAGACTTCTCTTGAAGGGTCCTGGTGGGGCACTTGAAAGAAGAAACCTGTTTTATGGAATGGAGTTTTCCATTTTCAAGTGCAAGTTGTAGGTGTGGTCATAGGAACAGCATGGGGTTTTTAAGGCAATGTGATGTGAACTTGAAACCTAATAGTGCGGTTCTCTTAGCAATCTTGGTTGGGGTGGTTTGAAAGTCACTGTCCAAGGAGCCTGCAGAGAGTTGTGCAGTCAGCTTTCGTTGCCAGTGTTCCACAGACAAGCGTCACTCAGCCTAGAAATCCTAGACTCACTCAGCAAGTATTCCCTGCAATGGGCCAAGGGCATGAGTCTAGGACTGGTCCTTCTTGAGACCAGTAAGTGCATTCCCCTTCCACATCTTCTTAGGGACAGCCTTAAGATTCTCAGCATTTGTGTTTGCCTATCTGAAAAAATGGAAATGACAACCCAGCTTATGCTTTTTCTGAGTGTGAATTTATTAACACTCAAATGTTTTATTAACACTCAAATGTTTGCTAATTGTCAAGAGCTTGCAGCCTTCCTCAGCCCTGAATGCCCTCTGCAGAGCCACTGGCACCCCACAGGTACTAAACTAAAGAAAAGGAATATGCAGAGACCCGGCATGGCAGCTCACGCCTGTAATTCCAGCACTTTGGGAGGCCAAGGCAGGTGGATCACGTGAGGTCAGGAGTTGGAGACCAGCCTGGGCAACATAGTGTAACCCTGTCTGTACTAAAAATACAAAACAATTAGCCAGGCATGGTGTTACGGGCCTGTCGTCCCAGCTACTTGGGAGGCTTAGGCAGGAGAATAGCTTGAACCCTGGAGGCAGAGGTTGCAGTGAGCCGAGATCATGCCACTGCACTCCAGCCTGGGCGACAAAGCAAGACTCTGGAAAGAAAAGAAGAAAAGAGAGGAGAAGAGAAGAGAAAGAAAAGAAAAGAAAAGAAAAGAGGCAGGGAGGGAGGAAGGAAAGAAGGAAGAAAGAAAAAAGAAAAAAGAAAGGGTGAGAAAGAAAGAAAGAAGAAAGAGAAAGAAAGAAAGGAGAAAGAAAGAAAGAGAAACAGAAAGAGGAAGGAGGAAGGAAGGAAGGGAGGGAGGGAGGGAGGGAGAAAAAGAGAGAGGAAGGAAGGGAGAGAGAGAGAGAAAAACAGAGAGAAAGAAAGAAGAGGAATAGGCAGAGAAGGACGGACAGAAGCAGGGTCTGACAAGACAGTCTACACCGTGGCGTGGCGAAGGCAGCGTCTAGTAGACATGCCAAGTGCCAGCCCCTAACCAGGGCCAGGCCAATGTTCCAAGCCTCAGCAGTGGCTGCTGTCCTTGCCCTTCCTCCCCTGGCACTTATACCCATGAGGAGCGATCAGGATGCTCCCAGGACTACCTCTAGCCCCAGGAAAGCAAGGAGCTCTATCTGACAAGCTTCCCAACTGCCCTGAGAATTTGAAGCTACTCCAAGAATGAGAGGAAATAAAGTCTGGAAAACCTCAGCAAGAAAATGGCCAGGTTATTCCACCTCATTTCTTCAGCCTTTTCTTGGCATGAATTATCGAGAAAACTAACTGGGTGGAACTGCAGGTGTCTAAGAAGAACTTTGATTTTTCTAAACATTTACAATTCTCTTTTATGTATGCAGTCAGAAAATGGGCGAGGAAATCGAAAATGTAAATCTTTCAGCAAACGTGTTTGTCAGGGAGATGCCAGACTCCCTTCAGAGGAGCAAATTATCGTGAAATAAGCCCAGAGAGGAAAAACCGTAGAGAAAATTTCCAGAGAACACTGGCTCCTCCGAACCGGAAGTGGAGCCTCAGCAGGAAGGGGCAGGGCTTTCCCTGAGAGCCAACGGGATTCCCGGCGTGGTCGGGGCAAAGATGGCGGGCGCCTGTGGGACGGGCCCGGGTCCTTGTGCTCCCGGCCTCTCCTTAGCTGAGAAATAGTCTGTTATTATAGAATGATGTGGGAGAATTGTATCTGGTTCTTCTGACTCTCCAGTTTTTAGAATGGTGTCCTCAAACATACCATCTTTCCTTTAATAGGTATCACCATCATGAATTGAACCTTCCCTAGAATCTCTTGGGAAGATAAAGGCAACACTCTGAGGTTGACCAAATTTGCTTTTATCTCTCTTTCCCTCTTTGCTACTCCTGTCTTCTTCCCATTAATAAAACTACTCATGTCAGCTGTGGTGGCTCACACCTGTAATCCCAGCCCTTTGGGAGGCCGAGTTGGGAGGACTGCTGTTCAAGACCAGCCTGGGCAACATAGCAAGACCCTATCTCTACAAAAAATAAAAACGTTAGCCAGGCACGGTGGCACATGCCTGTGGTCCCAGCTACTCTGAAAGCTGAGGGGGGAAAATCCCTTGGGCCCAGGATTTTGAAGCTTCACACCATTGTACTCCAGCCTGGGCAATAGAATGAGAACCTATCAAAAAAAAAAAAAGAGAGAGAGAGGAAAGAGAAAGGAAGAAAGAAAGGAAAGAAAGACAGGGAGAGAGAAAGAAGGGAGGGAGGGAAGGAGAGCGAAAGAAAAGGGAGAGAGAGAAAGATGGAGGGAAAGAGAAAGAAAAGAAGAAGAGAAAGAGAAAAGATAAACACCTTGTGCAAAAATAATAATCAAATAGAATATACCAATGAAATATCAAATGCTAAGAATAAATTTAATAAGAATGTGCAGAACTTACATGAGGAAGATGCTGCTAACATAAAGAGGAAACTAAACGGGGAAATATCCTTTGTTTTTGGATAGGCACATACGGTATTGTTAAGAGGTCCTTTCTCTCTAAACTAGTCTGAAAATTCGACCCAACATTAATCAAAACCTCAACAAGTGTTTTGGGTACTTGATAAAAATAATTCTAAAATTAATCTGGAAGAATATAAAGGTGAGGATAAACAGGAAATCCTTAGAAGGAAAACAAGGAAGAAGTAGCCCCCCTCCCCCCACCCCAGATAATAAAACATGCTATACAATTGCAGTTATTTTAATAGTGTCACTGAGAAAGGAAAAGACAAAGTAGTGGAACAGATTAGAGGTTCCAGAAATATCAACATGTAAATCTCAGAATTCAGTCTATGATAAAGGGTATTTTCAAACAAGCAAGGGAAAAGATAATTTATTGAACACTATTGGAACAACCGACTAGCCATTTGGGGAGAAGTGCCATCATCCCCCCAAATAAATTCTAGATGCTTTAGATGTAAAAAATCAAGTCATAAAAGAAAGCACTGATGAATACTTGTATAATCTTTGGGTGGAAATGTGTAGGCATGGCACAAATGCCATAAGCCATAAAGAAAAAGATTAGGACTTGTGGCAACATAAAAAATTAAAAACTTCTGTACAACAAACACTGAAAACAAAGTAAAAAAATAAAACACAACTAGAGAAAATGTTTAGGACACATGTCAGGAGGTTAATATCCCTAATACTGAAAAATTTCCTTCTAGTAAGACAAACAACCCAATAAAACTCTAAATGATACTTCATGGGTTGATAAAATGATTTCCAACTTGAGTTGTCAGACAAAACATTTGAGATAGACTAACAAAATTGTTTATCTAAAACTCTAATTGGGCATATTGTATTTTTATTTGCGGAAGGTGGCAACACTGTTTCAGACACTTGTTCTCATATGGCCCTGCAGTAATTCAGTGAGATGGGGAAAGAGGTTAATTAACCTCTCCAGCAGCAGTTTCCTCATCTGTCAAATACAGTGTGAGAATTAAATTGGATAATATAGGTACTGCACCTCAGGCAGGGCCTGCCACATAGGGAGTATTTAACGTATGTTGGTTTCCCCTTCCTCTACACGGGGCTCATTTTACAGAAGAGAAAATGGAGGTTCAGAAAGAGGAAGTTACTGGCCCAAGTTCATTCAGCTAGTAGGACAGATTCATTCCTTGCATCCCAAGCCAAAACTACCTCATTCCCTGCTCACCCCTACACGATGTCCATTGCCTTCTCTGGGTCGGCGTCCCATGTGTCAATGTGACTGAGCCTATTGAACATTTGGTCTGTCCCAGGTGTCTGATTTTTGTCCTCTGCCCAACTAAAAGTGCTCTCCCAAGTGACTAGAGTCAACCTAATTAACAAATTTGTGCTACAACACTGTTTCTCAACCCTGGCTGTATGTTAGAATCACTTGGGGAACTTTAAAACTCTGCATGCTCAAGCCACAGCAGACCAATTAAATGAGAATTTTGGAAGTAGGACCCAAGCATCAGTATTTGTTTATTTGTTGTTTGAAAAAAACTCCCCAGCAGAGTTCCATGTGCAGCCAGGATTGGGAATCACAGTGCTAGGGTATTGATGGCTGATCCTGAAGTTGTAAAATGGTTGCCCATGAGATTATCTAGTCTAACTCTCCCATTTTATAGATGAGCAAACTGAGGCCCAGAGAGATGAAAAGACTTGACTTAGATGGCCCAGCAGATTAGAGAGGCAAAAGGGAAATTAGAACCCAGCTCACTGTTTCTTCTTTTGTAAATGTGTTCAGAAGATTTTCGGTTCTTCCCCAAACACATACAACCCTTGTTTTTTCAAGCGCCTTCAGTCACAGAAAGAACATAGGGGTTGGGTTGCAGTGATTGAGGCATTTGACTTCAGCCTCCCCACCCCCACCCTACAAACTTTGTTCCCATGAATTTCATTCCATCTGCCTTGACTTCCCACCACCACCACCCCACCTTTTTTCTCTTTCCTCAATTATCAGCTTAATTTCTGAAGATCATTTTGAACATTTCCTTCCAGTGGCCAGGCCTGAAGCCTAGTGGCAGATATTTCTCCTTTTGGTCTGGTGGCACTTCCAATGTGTCCCTGCTCCTAAAGATAGCCCTGCAGGCGGTGGCTGTTCCACCCCAGTGAACCCACGCTCATGTTTTCTGATTCAGCATCCTCTACAGACACCAAGTTCTTGTTAAGACTTACCTCTTCTGTTCATACTCAAGTCTCTAGAGGGTGACAAGAACTAAGCTGATCAACTAATATTGCCTTAGGTGTCACTCATTGTTTAGTGTTTATTGCTTAGCCTTACAATAATAAATAATTTCTGTTTCCTCTTCATCAGCTATTTTCCTGCTCAGAAAATCTATTTGAGTTTTGTCTGGGGCTTTGTGGTCAGAGATGCTCAATCTGTGGTTTATGGATGGCCAACGGGTCATAGAATTCAAGGGGTCCATGAACATGGCTGGGAAAATATGTTATTTTCACTAACAACAAAATATGTATTTTCTTTTTTACTAAACAATAAAATACATCATTCCATTCTCAAACTTTATGGAAATTTGGTGTATGATTTTTGTTATAGATGCAGGAAACAAACCATAGTAAAACGGTTTTTACTGTTTTACATAGTAAAATAACACTTACATAATAAACACAGAATAAACATTTACATAGTAAAAGTGTCTGTGATTTTGTTGATTTTGTTACCATCAAAACAAATAAATATTTTCATATGAAGTTATAGTCGTTGCCAATATCTTGAGGTTAATTATTCTCAGCGTTACTGAAATTATGATAGGTATAAACCTGTCACTAGAGTGTCTAAATGCAATAATAACAAGTGCACGTAATATTATGTCTCGATTTTAAAATATTTTAACTGCTTTTCAGTGTAATTGGTTTCCTTTGTAATCCTATGTATTTTATTTTTTGCATTTAAAAATATTTAAACGATTTAAAAGCATTATTCTGAGAAGGGCACCATGGCACAAAGCAGGCCAAAAGCCTTGCATCAGCATCTTTTGGATGTGGGGGTGGCACTGGGACATAGGGATTGTCCTTTTTAGCCTCTTAAATTGCCTCAGTAGCTGCTACCTGCCGGGGCTCACTTGGCCGTGTTAGGCTGGGGCTGTTGGAAAGTTGGGCTCTTCTGAAAAGCTCACCCCAGGAGTTTCATCGTCTTTGGGCAGTTCCATTAGTGTGAGAGTCCAGCTTCCTTCCACAACCCAACAATCTTAACAGGGAATTACATATTAAAGAAGGACAAATGGCAAGCATGAGTCAAAGCTGTTTTGGTAGCAAGGAAGAGAAATCTATTCATGCTGGCTCAGAGCAAGGTGTTGGTGTACTGACCTAGAGTTCTCATGAAACAGACCATAGCAGGCTACTTGGAGAGCAGGAAGCTGCCCAAGACTGAAGCATCTACTTTCTGGATCTCTCAAGAGCCTCCTGCTCTCTGATTCTCCCTGCACACCTGCCTCATTTTCTCTTTTCTGACCAGTCGCTTCTGTTTTCTCCTGAGGTCTGCTCTCCTATAACCTCAGCTCTGGCTTCTTCTAATGTCCACTCAAGCCCTGGTACTACATGGCCTTGCAGCCCACCTTCTCACAGCTCACTGGCTCCTCACTTCTCCTAGGTCTTGGGAAGACTGCACGTCTCTACGCCATTGCAAGCAGGTGGGGCCATGTGACTAGCTCTGGCCAATGGGCTGTGAGAGGAAGGAAGCATGTGTCACTTACCAGTCAAAGCTTTTAAAGCCAGCATGAGCCCCTTCCGTGGTTTCTTCCTCTGCTAAGGTGAACCCTGAAGCTTCATGTAGAGATGACAGTGTCATAAGATGGGTGAACCTCAGGCATCCTGGGGCCTGAGTGATTATGTGGAACAGAGAAAGTCTCCCACCCTCACCCCACACTTGGCAACCTACCTTTGCATGTAATGCCAGGAATAAACAGGTGAGCAAAGAATAAATTATTTTTTAATCCACTAAGATCTGAGGGTTGTTTACTGCTGCAGCATATCCTACCCTTTCCTAATTAATAGACCGTCTCCCTGTGTGAATATAAATTATTGGTGGAAGAATTTGAGTCACATAGCCTGGGTCAGTTGTCCATCTCAGTTCAATAAGATGTAGTTGGGGCTGAGATAAATCATGATTAAAATGTGCCTGGCTTCATCATTTCCAAAAGGAGAGTTTGTAAGAAAAATATCTTACTCTTCAGAGAGGAAGCATCCGAGGTCTTTAGTGAGAAATGCACTCATAATTTAGGGAAGATGAATATACTGCCTAGGGGTTAAAATGGTCTCGTATGGTATATTAGTCTGTTTTCATACTGCTGATAAAGACATACCCAAGACTGGGTAATTTATAAAGAAAAAGAGATTTAATAGACTCACAGTTGCACATAGCTGGGGATGCCTCATACTCATGGTGGAAGGCAAAAGGCATGTCTTACATGGTGGCAGGCAAGAGAGAATGAGAGCCAAGCAAAAGGGAAAACAAACCATCAGATCTCGTGAGACTTATTCACTACCACAAGAACAGTATTGGGGACACTGCCCCCACAATTCAATTATCTCCCACCAGGTCCCTCCCACAATATGTGGGAATTACAGGAGCTACAATTCAAGATGAGATTTGGGTGGGGACACAGCCAAACCATATCAGATGGCTCTGATGGGTTTGCCAATTATACAACCTGTACTCAGGATTTTTCAACAGTGGCACATTTGACATTAAGATGGAATAATTCTTTGTTGTTGGAGCCTGTTCTGTGCCTAGGAGGATGTTGAGCAGTATCCCTAGCTTCTATGCAAGAGATTCCAATTCTACACTCACACCCTACCCTCCCAGTCATGACAATCAAAATTGTCTCCAGACATTGCCAAAACTGCCCCTAGTTGAGAACTACTACTCTATAATTTCAGGGGCAGTCAAATTTTAAGAATTCTATTCCATGAGTTGCATGTATTCTCCTAGTCATAAGACCATTTGTCTTCATCTTTGATTCGGAAATTAAGGTCACATTTATAACGAATTTATTAGCAGCCTGGGACTGAACGCCATCAACTTTTTGGTCTTCACTATTTTTTCCCTATTGCTTATCTTGTAAAGGCCTGATTTGGTAAACGAAATGACCCCTGACACTTTTCTCTTTTCCTAGCACCCACTCTAAGCTACTTTAGGTGAGTAGGATCCACATGTCCAGACCTATACACAGCTCCCTTGGGAACTCTGCAGGTGGCCATGAGCAGGTTGGAAATGCAGTGGTTATGCCTGAAGGACACCATGGCTCACACCCCTATTCCACACACTCCCTTCCTTTGATTTAGTTTTTCCTTTAAGTGGATTATAGCAGCCAAATTTAGTTTCTCTGTGACCCCCTTTTCTGTTGAGCCTTGTCAGAAGACCATGTGCCCCAGCCTTCCTCCATTTCTTTGTCCCTGCTTTAATTGGAGGGGCTTCCTCTCTGCTCTGCCTCAAGTGAGAGAGAAAGGCCCTTTGCCATGTGAAGATGTAATAGGCACTGTATGAAAACAGTCACCTAGCAAACAAGATCCTTGGAGGGCGTCTGGTGTGTGACTAGTTCAAAGTGACTGCTGGCTGACCAGTAATTAGCTTGGCTGAAGCCTGCACAGCAGACCTGGTGAACTACAAAAGGCAACTTTTAGGAAGAACCTTCTTGAAGGAGAAGCCAGGAACCTTTCTTAGAGGTGCTGCCCAAGTCTTTCTTGTGATCTTGCACAGTGGAGCTGAAAAGTGGATTAAGGCAGGAAATAATAAGCTATGTGTGTGCTCACATGCACACACATGTTCACGCACGACTTCGCTTGCTCATTTACTTTCTATATTAAAGGGCCTGCTGACCTCTGTAATCCACTCCCTCAAATTCAGAAGCGACGAATAGGATGCATTCTGACTTTAAATGCAATGGAGAGCTTTGAAAAGATGAAAAATTAGCAACGTATGGGCTAAGCAACCCAAAGAGACTTGAACAGGGAAGGAGATGGCTAAATGAAGTTTCAGATGTCACTGCGATCCTGAGGCTGGTGTTTGGATGTATAGGTAGCTTCGTGCGGTTATGCGAAGGGGAATCAGGGCCTCTCTGCCCATCCCTGACTTGACTCCCTGTATGAATCTTTTTATTTCCTTCTCTTTTCCATGCTCTGCCAAAGGAGAATGAACCTGCTTCTGCTTGGAAATGGTCCCCGTTCCGTCTTTAGGACATTCTGCCTGATGCTATCAAGATAAAGGACACTGATTTTCTCAAGCATATTTCTCATTTCTTTTCTTCACCACATCTTTTCTTCACCGCTAGCTCTTGATCTTATCCTCAGAACTTCTCTGAAATGGATGAGATGCAAATGGTGCAGTAAAGTTATCCCCAGATCCCTCTGTTCTGCCTGGAGAAAACAGCAATTGCTTTAAGTCCCTTGTGTTAGTCCAAGCTCTGATAGTTGCAAGGTCAGGAAGCTAACTTAAGGTAGCCTAAGCCAAAACATTGTTTCACACAAGAGCGAAACATTGTTTCACACTTAACAGTGGGTGTGTACTATGTTACAGGTGCTCCGGAAACTTAGATACTGCCAGGATTCCATCACGCTCTAACTCCGCCGCTATTTCTGTCTCCCTTTGCACATTGGCCTCATTCCTGCCTACTGTACATGGATGGGCTTTCTCCATACAGAAAAACATGCCCCTCAGTGGTGCATCAACTTAACAATTCCAAAGGAAAGAGAAGTATAACTGTCACAGCTCACGTCTACAAAAATCTAGAGAAAGACTCTGATTGGCCCAGCCTGGGTCATGAGCCACCCCTGGACCAATCACTGTAGCTGAAGAGATGGGGTTCTCTGACTGGCCAGTTCTGGATGAATGGCACTTCCTGTGTCTAGAATGGGCCACCAGAATCACATGAAGGAGGTTTTGGGAAACAGGTGTCTAGGGAAAGGGAGGAGTTATAACCAGAGAAAATGAAAAAGGGATGCTAGGCAGGCTTAAACAGCAGTGTCCACTATATCAGTTATCAGGCCAGGCGGGCGTGGTGGCTCATGCCTGTAATCCCAGCACTTTGGGAGGCCCAAGGCAGGCGGATTGCTTGAGGTCAGGAGTTCGAGACCAGCTTGGCCAACATGATGAAACCCCCGTCTCTACCAAAAAATACAAAAGTTAGCCGGGTGTGGTGGCACACGCTTGTAATCCCAGCTACTTGGGAGGCTGAGGCAAGAGAATCACTTGAACCTGAGAGGCTAAGTTTCAGTGAGCTGAGATCGCACCACTCCACTCCAGCCTGGGTGACAGAGTAAGACTTGGTCTCAAAAAAAAAAAAAAAAATATATATATATATATATACACACACACACACATACACATATATACACACATATATACATATATACATATATACACATATATACATACATACACATATATACATATATACATAACATATATATACATATACATATATATACATATATATACATATACATATATATATACATATATATATATATATCAGTTATCAATAGAACATTGCCCAGTGTGTAGTTTTTTGGGGCTGCTATATCGTGTATCAGATGACCAGAATCTGGTGGCTTAACACAACATGAGGCCAGAAGTTCAACATCAAAGTGTTTTCAGGGCCACGCTCCCTCCAGAGGGTCCAGAGGAGTTTCCTTTCCTTGTCTCTTTCAGCTTCTGGGGTGGTCAGTATTTCTTGGCTTGTGACTGCTTACTACAGTCTCTGCTTCCATCGTCATATGATCTTCTTCTCCTCTCTGTGTCTTCTCCTCTTATGAGGACACTTGTCATTGGATGTAGAGTCCATTCAGACAAGCCAGGATAATTTCAAAAATCAAGATCTTTAATTACATTCGCAAAGACCCCTTTCCCATAGACTGTCACATTCATACGTTCTGAGCGTTAGAACGTGGACATATAGTTTGGAGTCACCATTCAAACCACTATAGCCAATGTGGGGTGCCCCCCGCCAAGTGGCAGGGAAGCATTTGGACTGGCTTTGCCATCCACACACCATGAATGTTTTTACAGGTACCCAAGTCCCATTCTCAAACTTGCCAAGTCCAGAGGTGGGTTTCTGAAGACTTAGACTGGGACCTGGACACAGCTTTGCTTCATGCTAGTCTTCCATGGTGCCTCTTTTCTTGCCCTTTCTTCTTTCTCATTAACTTGGCTCACTTTCCTCTATACAGGTGTATCAAGGTGGTTGAGATTCTCTCTTGCTGGCCAGGCGCAATGACTCACGATGCTGGATAATCCCAGCACTTTGGGAGGCCGAGGAGGTGGATCACTTGAAGTCAGGAGTTCGAGACCAGCCTGGCCAACATAGTGAAAACTTGTCTCTACTAAAAATAGAAAAACTAGCCAGCTGTGGTGGTGCATACCTGTAGTCCCGGCACTTGGGAGGCTGAGGCAGGAGAATGGCTTGAACCCAGGAGGCGGAGGTTGCAGTGAGCCGAGATTGTACCATTGCACTCCAGCCTGGATGACAGAGTGAAACGGTATCTCAAAAAAAAAAAAAATTATCTCCTGTCTTTCTTTACTGGCTATGTGACTTTGGGCAATAACTTATCACTTCTCTGAACCTCAATTCTCTCATCTGTAAAATGGGGCTAATAATAGCACCTATGTCATAAGGTGACTCTGAGACTCAACTAAGTTCATGTAAGACTTACAAAGCACTTACAACCATACCCTGCACCTGGTAAAAACTGCGTAAAAGCTGTAATATATAAGCAGGTTGTATCTTCTAGCTTCTTTCTTTACCGTTTAGTTTTTCTGGTTACTTCTTTATTTTTCCTTTAGGTTTTCTCTTGCCTAGTTCTTCTTGTCAGGGCAGAGACTGACTATAGCGTGCACATGAATCACCTGAGGAAGATTTAAAAATGCAGTAGGCTGGGCCCCACTCTGGGGATTTGAATTCCATAGGTCTGGGGTAGGTCTTGGGCCTCTTCGTTTTTGACAGGTGCCCGCGTGATTCAGATGTAAGCGAACTTTGAGACCCCTGGTGATGGGAGGGGCACTAGGTGAGGCGGTTTTGATTCCATGATTCCTTAGTTTTCTGTATAGCCATGGGTTGGTTACTTGATCACAGCTTTCTTATCTTTAAGAAAGAGATACTATATCGATAATATATCTTCCAGCCAGGACCAAATGAAAGCATGCCTACAATATCTAAATATCTTGTAAAATTATAAGACCCAAGATTTCTGATGCATTAAGAGTGGTGGAAAATTTCACATCTATTACCTCACTTAACTCTTTCAAATAACTTGTAGGCTTGAGGCCTGGTTTTCACTAAACAGAGGAGGAAACTGAAGCTCATAGGTAATTAAGAGGCTCAAATAAGTTCATGTCTACAAAGCACAGTGCCTAGCACACAGTGAGTGGTTTTCCCCTTGATTCTAACCTTGGCCTTCTCTGCCCCATAGCAGCAACCTTTTGTGTGTGGAAGTGACATTGAATCAGTCTCCTGTTTTCTGTAATGGAAAATAGGGAATCTCAAGATCGGCTCCTTGCCTGGTACAAAGAACTCCTTGTCCCTGGCTTGCAATTTAGTTCAAGGACTAAAATGTTCCAAAATACAGGGACCAACATCCATAAAGCAAACCCTCACAAAACTCTATGCAGGTGATCTGAGTGCTGCCCCTTCCCCTTGCGTGTTGGCCTTCCAGGGAGAAGGGAACCCACCCAGGGCACCAAGAAACTAGGTCACAGAGCATGACCCCAGAGCAAAAAAGCCCCTGGGCAAAGCAAGTCCAGGTGAAAAAACATGGGCCAGTATGGCTCCAGGGAACTGCGCTGCTTTTCATGAGAAAAGAATCCAGCCCCTCTTGCAACCTCTAGTTTCTTCTGAGCAGTTGCTCCTCTCCCACCTCTTACTGGTGCACCTGACTTAGGGGTTTCCAGGATGTCCACAACGCCCTCCCATGCCTGCTCTGACTTCTTGGCACACCTCTCTGGCCTCCTGGATCCTAAGCCGGATGTTTGCTTTCTGCATGGATTGTTGATCTGGCCGCCCAGGAGCTGGACTCAACCTTGACTTTCTCCCTGGCCCTGCCTCAGAGCTGCTGCACAACCTGCATGCAAGTTTGTGCATGTGATTTATTTGTGAATAAACTAGCTAAGCTTTTTAAAAATAAGTCAAGTTATAATTCCCCTACCATACAATTTACCCATTGAAAGTGTACATCTCAATGCTTTTTAGTATATTCACAAAGTTGTGCAACCAACACGATCAATTTGAGAATATGTTCATCAATGATGAGAAAGAAACTTCCAATTCCTTAAATTATCACTCCCTACTTCTCCAACCCCCTTAATCCCTCCCTGGAAGCCACTAGTCTACTTTCTGTCTCTGTAGCTCGATTTCCCTTTTCTGGACATTTCATATGAATGGAATTACATATGATGTGGCCTTTTGTGACTGGCTTCTTTTACTTAGCATAATGTTTTCAAGGTTCATCCATGTTGTAACACGTGTCAGTATAGTCGTTCCTTGGTATCCAGGGGGAGAATTGGTTCCAGGACTCTCTTCACAAACCCAAATCCACAGAGGCCCAAGTCCCTTATATAAAATAGCATAATATTTGCATCCAACCTATGCACATCCTCTCATGTATGTCTAGACAACTTATAAATACCCCCGAACAAGGCTACACATCACTTCGTTCACTTGGATTCAGTGTAGTACTTAGGGTATGGCAAATTCAGTTTTGCATTTTAGAGCTTCATGGTTTTTTCCATTTTTTTTTTCTATTTTTGATCCATCGTTGGCTGAATTCACAAATGTGGAATCCACAGATAAGGAGGACAGACTGTACTTCATTCCTTTTGGTGGCTGAATAATGTTCCTTTGTGAGGATATGCAACCTTTTTGTTTATTCATTTAACAGTTGGTGGAGATTTATGTAGTTTCCACATTTCAGCTCTGATAAATAATGGTGCTATAGATAGATATTCACGTGCAAGCTTTCATGCGGATGTATGTTTCCAACTCTCTTAATTACATACCTAGGAGTAGAATTGCTCCAGAAATCCCCTGGTAAGTCTATGTTTAAAGTAGCTAAAGCTTTTAATGTGTTAAAGAAGTTAAGATCAGAGTTCATGCAGGACATTAAAGGTTAAAATTATTTACTGCATTGGAGCTACCTGAAGAGGTATTTATTTCTTATCTGAGGATATTTATACCTGATGGGGGAGAGAAGCAAGCCAGAGAAAGACTTACAAGTGGTTGTTGAAACTTCGTCGTAAAACACGGGTGCCTGTACCAGCCTCTGTTTTCTCACCATTTAGCTGAGCAGCATAACGAGATTTGTCTTTCCCCATATGACTCTGTCTCTGTGAGGTCAGGAGGGAATGAGAAGCTCTTGAAGGATGTGAACCTCTTTAAGGATCCTTAAACTGAGCTTTTCACAGAAGGCACTGGAGATATAGTTCAGGACCTGCTTTCCTTTGGGGAAGAACTTTCCCTCTGGGGACCCTGTCTGCATGGAGATAACTCACTGTATTCTTGTTACATGGATGACAGTGCTAATTAGTGTTGCTTAAAATTTTAGTTTATATTTCATAGCATAAAGGTATTATATACTCATAGCCCGTTTAGAAATTGAAAAAAGTAGATGGAAAAAAATTAGGCTTTATCCCACCAACCAAAGAAAGAAAATCACCATTAATATTTAGAGTATTTCCCTCTAGGTGGGGTTTTTCTATTTTGTTTTGTTTTGTTTTTGTTTTTCTGCATAGGATTTTTTACTCTCCAGGGAAATAACTGCTAGGCTTATGTGACGGCTCCCAGATTTACATATGAGAGAGTTTGGGGGCATCATTCTGGTAGAAGGGGAGGCAGGAGGATAAGTCTTAAAGCTGTGTTTGCAAAACAAGCATGTGTTTACTGGGCGGCATAATAGCTTGTGCAGCTTTTGGGAAGAGCTGCTACAAATTGGGAGGGATGTCAGTTTCACACCTCCCATCAAATGAAGGTGAGAAAATCCACTAAACTTACAACCTCCAGGCCAAAAGCTAGAAAGTATCCTTTTCCCTGCTTGCTCCCAACTCAGTGTCCCTGCCGTCCTGGCGGCATGGTGCTCCTGTCCCCAGTTTAAGGTGACTCACCCCGCTTGCTCAGGAATGAAAGAGTTCAGTGAGCAGCTTGCTCTTCACCCCAGCTTCTCTAGAACTTAACTCAGGGCTGAAAAGCGACCTAAGCAGCCCCCCTGGCGACTCAGTGTGGCCTCTTAGAAACCAGAAAGGGGGCCAGGCGCAGTGGCTCACTCCTGTAATCCCAGCACTTTGGGAGGCCAAGGCAGGCGGATCACGAGGTCAGGAGATCGAGACCATCCTGGCTAACACAGTGAAACCCCGTCTCTACTAAAAATACAAAAAAATTAGCCAGGCATGTTGGTGGGCGCCTGTGGTCCCAGCTACTCGGGAGGCTGAGGCAGGAGAATGGCGCAAACCTGGGAGGCGGGGCTTGCAGTGAGCAGAGATCGCACCACTGCACTCCAGCCTGGGCGACAGAGCGAGACTCCATCTCAACAACAACAACAACAAAAAGAAACCAGAAAGGGAAGGAGCCACAGGCAAAACTCAAGGACACTATTTTTTGCCTTAGGTTTGTTTTAAATAGGGGTCTGTCCTTTCGAGTCCCTTCTAACCCTGAAGCTCTAGCCATGTTGCCGAGACAACCTGCTTGGAAGACTGAACAGGTAGGATACGGCTTATCATTCTATTAAAGTACAGCGTGCAGCAAGTCCATCTGACATGCTTGATGACGTGCACAGTTACGGAGCCACACGGCAATCAGACCCAGGGAACAGCATTCTGCTTCATCACCTCTAATTGTGGTGGTGTTACAGAACCAACACCATTTTTTTGTTTGTTTGTTTTTGTTTATGTTTTTTTTTTCTTTTCTCATTTTATTAGTTCTTCTGGACTGAACCAATAATCAGTATAAATAGTGAGGGATTTCCCCAAGGTCTCATGTCCCTGATGACTGCAATTTTTGTCCTTTTTCCTGTCTCTCTCACCTCACGCTTTCTTCCCCTTCTGCTCCCTGGACCTCAGGAGTCCCCCAGGCTTTCTCCCTGCTTCCTGCCCCCTTCAAAGAGTACCAGTACCAACAAGCACCATGCAGAAGGACTTCTGGGCCAGGAGACCAAGGGCTGCCTGGCAAACCTGCTGACTTTGGCAGGGAGGAAGGGGAGGAGAGGGCTCAGGGTGAAAGGGCTTTGGATCCCGGCATCAGGGAGCCTGGAGGTCTGGCATGAGCCGAGTTGGGGACTGGCCCAACCACTTCATCTGAACTTGGCCACCAACTCATTACATAACCTTGGAAGCCACTTCTCTCTCTGGGGCTTAGTTTCACCATGAGCATGGGGGACAAGGATATACTCTGAAGTCTTTCCCAGCCCTAGCAGTCTATGATGTGAATAGAGACATGGACTAGGACTGAAATCTAGTGACATGTGCCCAAAATGGTAATAGAATTGAAAAAGCCTTAGGTTAGGTGTCAAAGGTGTTGAGTTCTCTCTCGGTCAGCAAAGCGTAATGACCTTAGACAAATCAGGCCTTAGTCTCTTTATCCATAAAACACTTATCTATTTATATCTCAGGTTGGTGAATAAAATACAGGTGAAACAGCAGGTGGGAATTGTAAAGAAAAGATTATGAAGTTACTCAGCGGAGATCAGGGCCTTGGTGGGGGAGTTTGGAGGCCTACTTTGGGGACCTACTGAGGTACCATAAATGCCTGAAGGGTCTGGGAAACCACGCCTCATGGGAGAGAGGACTGGATGTCTTGGCATTTACAGGCAATTGTGTGGCTCAGGCAAGGCAGAGGAAAATGGAACCATTTCCTAACTCCTAGGGCTGTGGTCTTGGTGGACAGAAGATTCGACTTGAGCAGGGGGCAAGTGAGGGGCAGGGTGTGACACGTTGCACTGGACATTGTCTTTAGCCCAGTTCAGGAAGGGGGTGGTAAGAAATGAAATGGCACAGTTACTCTAGAGCTGTGACACTGGGAGTATTCCAAGAAATAAAAGGAGAAGTCTAGGCCACTCATCAGTCTGTTTTAGGAGAGGTGTAATACTTAAGATAGGATGTGGGTAACACCACAAGCCCAAGAGCACACATGGCCACCAGGGCCGCCTGTCTACCAGGGAGGATACCTGACCCCGCCTGGCACTGGGCCCGGGAAGGGAGGCACTGAGACCCTGGGGTTCCCGTGACTCTGCTGGTGCAGGCTCAGCTCTACAGATGGTCATTGTTCTCCACACCCCTTTGTTGTCCTTTCCCAGGCGCCAGGCGGGTGGGAACTGAAAAGTCATGGCTTACCCAGAGATAAGGTCTTTTTATGAGCTTCCTGATTTCGCTGAGGGAGGAACTTGGCCAACTGGCACAGATGACGGACAGTCCCCTCTACCTGGTTCCTTCTGGGAGAGTGAAGCTCTTTCCAGTGCAGAAGGGAGGGCACCGACTCGCTGTGGGGAGACTCGTGCTGAGGTGCTCAGGTGCAGAGGTCCAACCCAGCAGGACATCAGCAAGAGAGAGGAGAAAGCTTTTGTTTATCCTGCTGCGGTTCACAGAAACGAATGCTCAGAACAAGTCCAACCGTCACTTCTGGAGGTGGACACACTAGCACATCATTTCCCAAGATTCTTCTGGAAATGTCTCCTTTCTCCTCCAGGGAAAAAGACAGTGAAGGAGATTAAAAGAAAATCCAAGAAACATCCATATATTTTATCTAAATTTGAAAACGCGGGAGAGACTTGAAGGTGAATCCTCGAAACATCATTAGTCAGGTCCAAGGGACTTTAAATGAGGTAGTTTGAAATGTTCATTCTGGTGAATTCATAAAGAAACAGGGGCAGAGGCAGAGGAAAAGACACAGAGAGAGAGTTAAGAGAAAGAGATTTTAATTAAGGTAAACTTTTAGTATGGAAATACATGTGCTTGGTAAAATAGTCAATTAAAAAAGTATGTAGTGGCCGGGCGCAGTGGCTTACGCCTATAATTCCAGCACTTTGGGAGGCTGAGGCGGGTGGACCACTTGAGGTCAGGAGTTTGAGATCAGCCTGGCCAACATGGGGAAACCCCATCTCTACTAAAAATACAAAAATTAGGCACGGTGGCCCGCCCGTGTAATCCCAGCTACCTGGGAGGCTGAGGCACAAGAATCGCTTGAACCTGGGAAGCAGAGGTTGCATTGAGCCAAGATCTCGCCACTGCACTCCAGCCTGGGTGATAGAGTGAGACTCAGTCTCAAGAAAAAAAAAAAAAACAAAAACAACATATAGTGAAAAGTTGATCTTTAAATCCCTACTCTTCAATTCCTTGGCTTGTTTCCCCAGAAACAATTACTGTTACCAGTATGTTGGGTATTCTTATTTTCTTATTCTTACTCGGTAATTTTTAAAAATGTTTCTTGAAGATCTGTGTGAGATTAAAGTTGTTGGATATCTGAATATTATCCTAATGCAGAAAGCCTTCAAGAGATGCCACTCGGATTAACTCAAACCTGCGCATGTACCCCTGAACCTAAAATAAAAGTTAAAATACTCTTAAAAGAGTATAAATTTTAAAAATAACAATTTCATTGTACATTTAAAAATAACCAAAAGGGTATAATGGGATTGTTTGTAACACAAAGAAAGAATAAATGGCCAGGCGTGGTGGCTCAAGCCTGTAATCCCAGCACTTTGGGAGGCGGACCTGGGCAGAACATTTGAGGTCAGGAGTTTGAGACCAGCCTGGCCAACATAGTGAAACCCCATCTCTACTAAAAAATACAAAAATTAGCCAGGTGTGGTGGCAGATGCCTGTAATCCCAACTACTCGGGAGGCTGAGACAGGAAAATCGCTTGAACCTGGGAGGCAGAGGTCGCAGTGAGCCAAGATCATGCCACTGCACTCCAGCCTGGGTGACAGAGCGAGACTCCATCCCCCCCAAAAAAACAGAAAGAAAGGATAAATGCTTTAGGTGATGGATACCCTGTTTACCCTGATGTGATTATTACGTGCTGCATTCCTGTATCAAAATATCTCACGTACTGTGTAAATATATATACTTACTATATAACCACAAAAATTAAAAATGAAAAAAAGATATGTACATTTTTTAAAGACAGAATAAAAAGAGAACAAAGCTTCTGTCCTGATGGTGGGAATAGTGGCAGGCAACGAGGTTCGAGGTTCGAGGTTCGGAGAATCCAGCCGTAAACAAACACACAAACAGATCATAAAATGTGAGATACTGATAAGTGTTAAGTACTATGCAGAGGATTAAAAGAGACTGATATGTTGGTAAGTAATTGGGTGGTCACTGCCAATCTCTTTGTGAGCAGACCGCTTTTAAGGTGAATAATATGAATAACTGGTACATCTCTTCCTTCTTTGTTAGCTTTTCAATCTCTAACAGTTCTTAATGTTGAGAGTCACTCCGATGCCATGTGTATGTCATCTCTCACTTATACAGACTCACAGTGACATTCACACATTAACAGTCAAGGGGCAGCCTCAGACCATCCACCATCTGGGGCCGCCTATTGTTCCCTCCACTTCTTGTATCGGAACTAAGACCCCATTCTCCCCTGTCCTTATACACTCCACATGTCCCCCACCCCATCTGAGGAGTTCATGAGCAGCATGTTGAGTATATAAATTGTATGATACAAGTTGGATATTGCGGAAGTGTGGGAGGCCATCCTGAATGTCTGCTAGCCCTAGACCATCTTCTAGATGCTCTTTGTTTTTAATACATCTCTGGAGTGAACCACCTTAGTCCTCTTTTGTTTCTCCAAAGGACTGCAGAAGAAAATAAGCCAATTATGTAAACATTCTGGCTAGTAAACTCTTGGTACCTACTAACCATAGATCTAAATGTTGTGTAGTAATGCTAAGGACTCCAAGTTCCTAGGAAATCCTCATTAGTTTTACTCTCATTCCCAACACACTAACTCTCTGAGTTAGGAGAGGACACCACTTCTCCCCAGAAATAAGAACACTTCTCACTTCCTTCCCTCCTTCCCCTTCCCCTCTGCCTTTCTTTCTTTCCTTTGTTCCTTCCTTGCTTCCTTCCTTCCTTTCTCTCTTCCTCTTTCCATGTTTCCTTTCTTCTTCCTTCTCACAGTTTCACACTTTACATATGTATCCATCATCAGTTTATTGTTTACTGTTGCCATTTTTGCACTTTGTATTAATGAACGCATACACACATGCTATGGCTTCTTCTATGACACGTGTTTCTTTGTTCATCATTTTTTCATGTTTTTGAAATTTATTCATGTTCATATCCACAGCTGTTAGATATTTTCTCTAAACAATAGTTTTTCTTTATATTAAAATGCCACAATTTTTCCCTTCTGCTGATGGGCATATAGACGGTTTCTGGTTTTCACTATTGCATATGATGCTGTAATGAACATTCCTTGTCCTGCCTCATGGTGCACGTGGACATACATTGGGGAACAGAATTGCTGGTTCAAAGTGTTATGAGCAGATTCAACTTTATCAGACAAAGCAGAACGTTTTTTGTTTTTTGTTTTTTTTTTTTCCAGAAAAGCTGTCATTTGAAGAAAGCTCTCTGTAGTTAGGAAAGGGGAACATATGTCCGGGTGGGTTCAAAAGTAGCTTCTCTAACCATTACAAAGAAATTTATTAGTTTTTCTTAAAAAGTAAGTCTGCAATTTTAATAAATAAGAATCCACATAAACAAAGTACTTTGGCATATGTGGAAGGAGCCCAAGCTGTGGGATGCATCAATGAATACAGGGTGCTTCTCCTGTTAGATAGTGAACTGCCCTAAGTAGGCAAAAGTGTGATGCACATAATTGTGATGTGTTTGAGGTAAAGCCAAAGGAGAAAGAGTCAGGGAATGCTGGGGGCTGCCCATGGCACTAACTAGTTGGGGTCTGGATCGCAGTTTTCAGGTGGAACTGTCCTCTCTAGCTCCTCAGTCAACGTGAATTTGCTTGAAGGACCATCACTTCCTTAAAGCCTCATCTCCCCCAATGGGTGTCGTTTTATCAGCCTCCTTCTCCCTGTGTGGGGAAGCCTGCCTCGCTCACCCTCACTGTTTTATGTAAAACTGGCCGATTCCCTCATTTAATTCATAATAATGAAAACTGAACATATGACTGCAATTTTAAATTGTTTTGTGTTTTGTTCATAATGATGCAAATAGGAAAGCACAGATTCATAGATATACACAAAAGAAAATCAAGACCATTGTCTAACCCCAAATGGATTTTATACACAACATAGACCAAAGTGAATTTCAGTGAAAATACTGCTGGAAATTCAAATCTGTCATGGGTGCCCACAGTGGTGATTCCATGGCAGGCTTCCTCCACCCACACCAGCGAAGCGTGGGCATGGGAAATGACTTCATCCTGTGCTTCCATTTTCTGATTGATTTGCATAATGCTTAGGAATTTGTGAAATATTTTCACCAGCGTTGTTTAATTAGATTTTCATAACCTGGTGAGTGAGGAAGAAGGGATGATCTCCAATTATGCAGAATGAAGAAACCAAGGCCCAGGGAGGTTGACAGTCTTGTCCTGAGTCACCTTTGCTCCTCTCCCAAGCGGGTAGGGTCCAAGAGGGCTGGATTGCGCCACAGTCGATGGAAACTTGTTCATCTCAGGGGGCATCTTGGGATTATGGTGGTATTTCTCCATATCCGGGGCTAACCGAGCTTAAAATCACTAAGGAGAAATGGGCACCCACAGAGCGAGGCGGCCATCCATTCTGGCACCTCATCACGGCCCTGGCCCCAGCAGCACCTTCCAGAGGGACTCGAGCCCAGCCAGGGAGAAACCATTAGCAACACAGTGATGATAATTGCACAGTAGGCAGGAATGAATTTCAGATTCCCACCTTGCTCTGATTTTCAGGCCTCCCTTCTGTGGTGGAAGGTAAATATCCCAAGAAAAACAAACCTTGGCTGCAGCTGTCTTCAGGGATCTGTGTACTTTCAAGATAAAGGTGAGTTGCCCCAATCATTTTATGATCCTAATTGTTGGGGAACAGGATATTCGTCCTCAAACACATCACTGTGACCCTCCCAGCTTCCTTCTGTGCTGATTAAGATGAAGGCATTTGCTTATGAAGCCCCCTAGACCTGTGGCATTGATAGTCATTTGTTTCCTCTCCCTAGAAAACCTAATTTCCAGAGGGTATGCCTCACCACAGCAGGTCTCCACGTGGCTTACACAAATAATGCAAAAATCTCCAACAACCCCTACAAAGAACTTGCTCCTGGTGCATGGGCTGCATTTTATTTTGTTTTGTTTTATTTTATTAAAATTTTTTAAATCTAATAACATTTGGGCTGTTGTTTTCCTTACCCCGTCCCCCAACACCTTCGATTGTACACAGAGTAATTTCAAACTGTAAGCTACTCCTGACTTAGCTACTTATTAAAAACACTAATATCCTTGGCTGCTTTGATGTCTACGGAACAACAAAGGAAGAGAGTTACTCTGGGTCACTGTAATCCTTGATTTGTCACTAAGTTATGACACCCAGCAGAGCCGTGTGACAGTGCAAATCAATCATCCCGTGTGCTCCGCGGGGCCTTCCCTGCCTCCCGCCGAGCCGCTGCAGTTTAATTAGCTTTTTTCACACTACCACAATGTACATCTGCAGCTTCAGCAAGAAAAAGAGATGGAGGCGAGTTCACCGGGAAGCGGGAGCCTTAAAAAAAGTTCATATCGTGGAAAAAAAAAAAAGTCTGAAGAAGGAACATCAGAGACCTTTGTAGTTTTTGCTTCAGAGGCATTAAGACTGAGATACACAGGCCTGGGGTACACCAGATTGTTAAATGTAGACTTTAAAAACAGCTCCACCAAACCCTGTGCTGAGGAGCTACCAGACGGTGTTTAAAGGACTTTTTCTTCTTTTGGGGGCAGTCTGTGTCTCCTGTTTTCCTCCTGCCTCTATACCCCACCTTTGGTTGATTGTGCAGAAATTCTTTGAGCCCAGACCTTGAGTCCACCAATAGGAAGGAGGTGAGACCTTGATTCTGCCCAAGTTTTGCAAAACTTTCGATATGTTCCTCCCGAAGGGTGGTGTCCTTGAGTGAAAAGCGTGTTCCTCTGTTCATTTTGCAGTGCTAAATAATGGCAGCCAAAGACTAAAGGCAGGAATGAGGCCTCGAAGGTTGGGAGTCATTGACGGGGACAGCAGGGGTGAGAGCAAATCAGGCCTCGGTGTCAG
This sequence comes from Hylobates moloch, assembly GCF_009828535.3. Classification (NCBI taxonomy): domain Eukaryota; kingdom Metazoa; phylum Chordata; class Mammalia; order Primates; family Hylobatidae; genus Hylobates; species Hylobates moloch. The sequence continues at coordinate 328,759 of NW_026652334.1, forward strand.
GCACAGAGTGACACTTTTGTCCTGGCCCAGGAGGGAATTAGACAGATGAGATCAAGCTGATCCTGCCTATACTGGGGGTGTTCAGGACACTGTCTGGTTTCTCTGGAAAACCACCTACCGGGGGAGGGGCCGGGAGACAGCCAATCTGCTTTTCCTGGCCAGTTCCTGGGCAGCTGTTACAGCTCATGGGCTGGTGAGCTCAGACCCTGATGACAGTGATTTAAGGTGGGTTGGAAGTTGGGTTTTCTCCTCCCAGAATTCTTTCCCTAGTTAGGGGGAAGGGAGCAGGGCGGAGCATGGGGGTACTGAGGGGTCACCTTGTCGCAGGTCATCATTCTCTATTCAGGTGATGGCTTTTGCGTCACTTGCAGGGAGGTGTGTATCCGAGGATGCGAAGAGCCCATCTCAAAACTCTCCCTGGAGCTCCTTCTACCCATTTTGTTTGGGCTTTAGCAACAGCCTGGGCTCATTTCTTCTGTTTCTGTCCCTCACATGTTGGCACATCTCAGCTGATGGAGGCAGGCTCTGCTGTGTGCAGCCGTTCTGAGACTGCACTGCCAGACGCTAGAGGGTCTCCCATGAAGATCCTGGCCCAACCTGCAGAACCTTCAGCCCCATATCAAAAGGTGACAGGGTCAGTACTAAAAAGAAATGAGCTAACAAGCCACAAAAGGATGTGGAAAGAACTTAAATGCATATTGTTAAGTGAAAGAAGCCAATCGGAAAAGGCCATGTACTGTGCAAATCCACCCGTATGACATCTGGAAAAAGGCAAAACTATAGGGGCAATAAAAAGGTGAATGGTTGCCACGGGGGAGAGGGAGGAGGGTGAATAGGTGGAGCACAGGGCATTTTTAAGGCAGTAAGACTCTTCTGTATGATATTGTCATGGGTACATATCATTGTATGTTTGTCAAAACTCATAAAATATACAACACAAAAAGGAAACCCTCGTGGAAGCTATAGACTTTAGTTAACAATAGTGTATCAGTATTGTCTTATCAATTGTACCAAATTTACCACACTAATGTGTTATTAACAAGATGTTAATAATAGGAGAAATTTGGTGGTGGTGTAATATGGGAACTCTGTTATTTTCACTTATTTTTTGTAAATTTAAAACCACTCTAAAGAAGAAAGTCTAGTGCAGGATCTGGATTAAAATGAAAAGAAAAAAAAGAATAAAGTCTGACTGGATTAGCCGGTTCACGCCTGTAATCTCAGCACTTTGGAAGCCCAAGGAGGGAGGATTGCTTGAGTTTAGAAGTTCAAGACCAGCCTGGGGAATATGGTGAAACCTCGTCTGTACTAAGAATAGAAAAATTAGCCAGGCGTGGTGGCATGCACCCACAGTCCCAGCTACTCAGGAGGCCAAGGTGGGAGGATCGTCTAAGCCCAAGAGGCAGATGTTGCAGTGAGCTATGATCGCACCATTGCAATCCAGCCTGGGTGACAGAGCCAGACCCTGAAAAAAAAAAAAAGAAAGGAATAAAGTTTATTCCTTAAATTTTTTTTTAAAGTCACAGGGACAAAAGCCACAAAAAAGGAGGGAGAGTAGAGGTGAGCAAGGCGAGGCTTCCCTCCAACCTGGAATGTTTATTTTGTAGTTAATTGCCAGCAGGCATTCACTGAGACCTGTGGTTACCTGGGAAGCATCCTTTTCTTCTGAGACAGGCTTCCTCCTGACTTTGCTTTGAGCACTGAGCAACAATCACCTCCCTGTTAGTGACACGTGAAACCTGACTCTAATTCTCCTTCCCTGTTGACCCCCAGGGACATCCAAGTGCCGTGTTTTATGTAATGGGTGGATGTAAACAGCATTTTGATATGTAGAATCACCTTTTGAAATATACAAAGAAAATATTCTCTAGTGAACTCCTCTGGAGAGGAAAGAGGCACATAATTTCAGGGCAGAAATTATTCTTCTAGATCATGTGGTCCCACCCCCAGAGAGGTTAATTGACCTGATCAAGGTCATACAGCCAAGCCTGGACCAAACTGAGACCAATTTGAGGTTTCCTGACTCTCCATTCTATCCAGCATCCTTCCACTGGGGTGGCCGATAAATGGTCACCAGGGTGGTGGAAACTTGGCCTGCTGACCTTTCAGGAGACCTGAGTCCCAGTTCTATATCTGTTTGTCAGGGGTTGTGTGGCTTCATTAAATCTCATAACCTCCCTCTACACAATCCCAGATGAATTTTTTTGTCTTCAAAATGAAAACACTCATCATATTAGAACTCTTGGCTGGCTGTGGTGACTCATGCCTGTAGTCCCAGCACTTTGGGAATCTGAGATGGGTGGATCACTTGAGGTCAAATGTTTGAGACCAGCCCTGCCAACGTGGTGAAACCCTGTCTCTATTAAAAGTCCAAAAATTAGCCGGGCATGGTGGTGTGTGTCTGTAATCCCAGCTACTTGGGAGGCTAAGGCAGGAGAATCACTTGAACCCGAGAGGTGGAGGTTACAGTGAGCCGGGATCATGCCACTGCACTCCAGTCTGGGCGACAGAGTGAGACTCTGTCTCTAAAATAAAATAAAATAAACAAAATAAAATAACTCTCACCAGCAGTTACCAGGATTGAGGCATTTTTGCGGAGTAGAAAGCTTGTCCTGTGCCAGTTAATGCTGCGTTGGGTTACTTTCTTCTCCACTGCAGTTTGATTCCAGACAGGGATTATATCTTCTTCCCAGAGAGAGGCAAAGAGATTTTTTACTCCAGTGGAGCGGTGCTCCTCAAACTTCCACGTGCACCCGAATTCTGGTGGAGGGATCTTGTTAAGATGTCCATTCCAATTCTGCAGGTCTGGGGTGGGGATCCAGGTGCTGTGTTTCTTCCCAGCACCCAGATGGAGCTGATCAAGCTGGTTCCTGGCCCACACCCTGAGTGGCAGAGCCCTGGAGGACAGGGGGCCGGGGGAGGGGCCCACAGGGTAAGAATCCCTTCAGTGGGTGTCTCTGGCTGCGTTTGTCAGGGATAAGGGGCCTGGGGGACAGGTCCCCATCTTTGACTTCAGGGGGGGCAGAATCAGAAGCTCCTGGGGCCCGGGGCCTCCTCAGCATCTGGGGGATCAGCTGTCAGGGTTGACAGCCTAGCGGGGAGGGGACAAGGACCTCGAAGGGCCCTCTGGCCCCTTGTTCATCTTGGCTCTTGTTCAACTTCAGACAGGGCTCAGCACCTTTCTCCATCCCCTGCCCTTCCCACCTGAGGAGTCCACACCCCCCTCCTGCCTGAGTGTCTGATGCAGAACTTTCAGCTGCTCAGAAGCTCGGCCTCACCAGACACTTCAAATACTTTTCCACCAAGGAGCTGGGACATCCCATGAAGCCCTCGCAGCCCCAGCACCGGGAGGTCAGCTTCAAAGACAATATGTGACTGGGGGCCGGCTCCCGCTCAGAGAAGCCTCAGCACTCTGGGGTGACTCCCTGGAGGAAAGCCCTCCTCATCGCAGAGGGGAAGGACATCCCTTTTGAGAGACAGACCTTGTTTTCCTCCTCCTGCCACCCCCTGTTTCATCTGTTTCATGTCATCTCAGTCTGGGTCCAGGAAGATGTACATGGGTGGGGCTGGGAGGGGTGGGAGTTTGGCACCCTAGGACTCTCCTGGTGTGTGATTGCCTCGGGTGCTTTTGTTTGCACCTCGGGAATGCTGGTGGAGCTGGGTAGGTTCACTGGAGACTGTTTTTGCACCAGTGTCTTGTTTCGCATTTAATTAACATTCCCCAGAGGCAGGGCCCAGCAAGCATGGAGTGAGGGCTCTGGGAAGGCAGTGGGCACGAAGCCCCCAGCTGCCACCAAGCCCCTAGCTGCCACAGGCCCACTGTGAGGGGCATTTAGCATTCTTGACCTCTTTCTACTAAATCAGAGCCCTCCCTAGACATGCGACAATCAAGAAATGTCCCCCCACAGTTCCAAATGCCCCCTGAGGGGACGGGTCCCTCTCCTGGTTGAGAAGTAATGAGGGCCTCAGTGACAGTGGTGACCTGCCCCTTTGGCCAGCCATGCAGACCTCCTGGCTGGGGGTTACGCACCTGAAAATTCATGGGTATAACCCGGACAGAGCAGGGCACTGAGACTGGTCTTCTTCCGTGGCTCTTGGGTTCTGTGACCGTAGTTCATCCAGGACACTGGAGCGCAGGTGTCTGTGCCTCCTCCTGCCTTCCACCCTTCTCCCCCTGCCTGCTGAGCCCAGAACACCCACACACATAGAGTCACTCCCACTTACATACACCTATGCACACACACTCATGTACACACATACTAACACATGCACACATGCACGTGTGCACTCACACATATACATCTTTCCTGACACACACACTTACACACTGTGATGTCTGCTCACACACTCATATACACATACCTACACACCTGTACACACTCACACACTCATGTACAGGCACTCACACAGTCACACACAGCCATGCAAAAGCCCAGGTTTCCCTACAGGCTTCTCAGAAGAAACACCCCAGTGTCCTCTAAGGGAGTCCCTTTTTCTCAGAGTGCCCGGGCAAAGAAGGAGGAGGTATTGCTATCCTTGGGTCAACCTGGCCCTTGGGGACAGAGAACACAGTGAGGGCTGGACAGAGACATAGTGTCACCTGTGTCACCTGCCACCAGCCCAGACAGGAGCAGAACTCTAGAGGGCAGTTGCTTAGCTATTTAATAGTTTGGTCCCTCTGGACACCAAAAATGATGATTTAATCTAGTTCCTTCTCCATGCCATCAGAAAAACAATTCATGATTATACAGAAAATGTAGAAATGACAGAAAAAAAAATACTCCACAACACAATCTCACTGCTCACTGAGAGATAACCATTTTTAACAATTCTGTTTACACTTTCTAGTCATTTTTCTAATTGCCTATTATCATGCTTAGTTTAATTAATCACGTCTTTTCTTTACTCTAATGCTTTAACATCTTGAGGACTTGCTAACCCTGGAGGTACGGGCTCTTCCAAGTTTAGTCAATTTCTAGAGATAGTAAGAGATTCACTCACAGTGCCTCACACATGCAAACCAACGAATCTAGAGCCCACACCCCAAGCACCTCCTTTATTGATAATATGGTTGTGCTGTGTTCCCACCCAATCTCATCTTCAATTGTAGTTCCCATAATCCCCATGTGTTATGGGAGGGGCCTGGTGGGAGGTAACTGAATCATGGGGGTAATTGAATCAGCTCATTCTCCTGTCACCTTGTGAAGAGGTAGGTGCCTTCTGCCATGATCGTAAGTTTCTTGAGGTCTCCCCAACCATCCAGAACTGTGAATCAATTAAACCTTTTCTCTATAAATTACCCAGTCTCTGGTATTTCTCCATAGCAGTGTGACAATGGACTAATAAAATTGGGCTCTTACACTCAGGGCTACTTACTATTGCCCTTCTCCAGTCACTCCAGAGCCAGCTGTCAGCAACTAGGGACAGCCCCCATGCCCCAGAGCCCAGTGAAATAATTTAGGTGAGTCAATCCTAAGCCTGCCTACCCTGACTCACCCATTCCTTCCTGCAGAAACCGCAAAAAAGTCTCTTGCCTGCATTTTCCCCTCGCTGTCTCTGCTTCCTAACAGATCCTGGTGCTCCCCTGTGTGCCTTCCCGTCATCCCCACTGTGGCATGGTGCACCCCTCCTCATGGGATGTGTGAGCATAACCATTGGTTCAATGGCAGTCGCCTCCTGATGTGAATACTATACCTGAATAATAAAAAACCTGCATTTTAAGACACTGTAGTATCCAATTATTGAATCAAATACTGATCTGGATGTTGCAGGGAAGGTATTTTGTAGATGTGGTTAACATCAGCAATCAGTTGACTTTGGATGGAAAAGATTCTCCTCCATAATCTGGCTGGCCCATGACATCTAAATCTCATGTCGAATTGTAATTCCCAGTGTTGGAGGTGGGGCCTGATGGGGGGTAATTAGATCATGGGGGCAGTTTCTAATGTTTTAACACCATCCTCCTAGTGCTGCTTCATGATAGAGTTCTCGTGAGATCCGGTGGTTTAAAAGTGTGTGCCACCCTACTCCCAACCTCCTTCACTCTCTTCCTCCTGCTGTGGCCTTGGATGAGCCTGCTTCCCCATCACCTTCCATCATGATTGTAAGTTTCTGAGGCCTCCCCAGAAGCCAAGCAGATGGCCAGCATCATGCTTCCTGTACAGCTGGCAGAACTGTGAGCCAATTAAACCTCTTGTCTTTACAAATCACTCAGTCTCTGGTATTTCTTTATAGCAATGCAAGAATGGACTAATACAGCCTTCATCCAAAGAGTTGAAAGGCCTTAAGAACATAACTGAGGTTTCCCAGAAAAGAAGAAATTCTGCTGCAAGACTGCAATATCAATTCCTTTATATGTACATACATACATATATTTCCTATTGGTTCTGTTTCTCTGGAGAATGCTGACTGATACACACCTATCCATTCATCTACTAATCCACCCATCAGTCAATCTGAATCATATGCAATTTGCACCCTACTTTATTCCCTTAACATTTCTTCCATATCACCATTTTATTCTCTTTTCTGTTTGTTTGTTTTTTTGAGACAGAGTCTCACTCTGTTGCCCAGGCTGGAGTGCAGTGGCACCATCTTGGCTCACTGCAACCTCCACCTCCCAGGTGGAAGTGATGCTCATGCCTTAGCCTCCTAAGTAGCTGGGACTACAGGCACCCACCACCATATCCGGTGAATTTTTGTATTTTTAGTAGAGATGGGATTTTTCTGTTATGCCCATGCTGGATACCCAGAACTGCTGACCTCAAGTGAACTACCCGCCCTGGCCTCCCAAAGTGCTGGGATTACAGGCATGAACCACAGTGCCTGGCCCATATCACCATTTTAATGACCATGTAGTAGCTCATAATATGGTTACACCACAGCTCACCCAAATTCCCTATTATTGCACCTAATTTTTGGCCATTATAAATGTTACTATGAAAATTTTGTATATTAATTATGCATCTTTGATCAGTTCTTAGGACAAATTTCCAAGAAGGGGACTACTACGCTGATGCGAATGAAAACATCCATTTCTCTGTTGAGAAATATTAATATTTCCAAAATGCCCTTCAGAGCCTCCACCTCTAAGTTTAACCTGTACTTCTGCATTCAGCCACAGAAGCCTCTGAGTACTATCAATTTTGTTTCCTTTTAAACCAAAAAAACTGTAATTTCAAAATTACTGCAAGAATGTGTGATTATAGACTTACTGTAAATATTTCAAACATTTCAGACATTGCAGAAGTATTAGATTGGTACAAAAGTAATTGCGATTTTGCCATTAAAAGTAACTGCAAAACTGCAATTAGTTTTGCACCAACCTAATATATCAGATAAAAAATGAAGTCTCTCTCTCTCCCTGCCTGCACCTTGCTCCAGCTCACTTCCATTCCTATAATAACCCCCAAGAGAGGGTCACTGGGCTTCCTTCCAGATCTTCCCCCCAACAGCCACAACCACACACAGGTGGCAGGATGATATCACATAATAGGGACCAATGTCGATTTCTTTCTTCTTCACGTTTTCTTCCTACCTCTTGTTGCCCTGAGGGAGAGTTGTGACAACAAATGCAGAGAACAAAGGCATCAAAATATCTTGGCATTTATGTATTAAAAAGCCAGAGTCCAGGAGACCAACTTCCTTGCTGAGTTTTTCCCCACCAGCCTGGAGCATGCACTGTCTGGGCAGAGGAAGAGGAGGAGTCAGAGAGTCAGATGCTGGTGGACGTGAACCCTACACAGACCCCTACTCACAAGCTGCCCTCACTCCCAGCAAGCTGCAACAGAGGGAAGGCGGCAAAAGAACCCTCCCTTGGAAATGTCTGGAAATCCACCAACACAGTGGAACTGTGCCCCTGGCTCCCTGGCTGGGAAGTGGCTGCCACTGAGGAGCTCTCGGTCTCCACGATGTGGAAACAATAGTGGCAGCCACAAGGGCTGCCAGGGCCAGAGAGGACCTGAGGCAGTGCCACTGGGTGTCCCATGGTCCTAGAGGGGAGCTGGAGGGAGAGCCGACCTCATGCGCCTCTGCTGTTGTGAATAAAAGGACTGCTGCAGTAGCTAGAAGGGAGGCTCAGGAGACCTGGGAGGTAGGGAGAGAGCAGTGGAGACCCCTCCAGTGACGCAGGTGTGGTTTGAGCCTCTCCTGGGGGCCAGACTGGAACATCCATCAACAGGGAATCTGGCGTGGACAGACACAGCCCCCAGACGAGACCCTTCTTCTAGCAGCAGGACACTCTCTGAGAACTCTTCTTTCCAAGGTCAGAGGCCATCTGGGGGGAAAAAAAAGAGGAAAAAATCTTATGGAGTGAGTTTCCTTAGAATCGACTATGACTTTTTTCCTACCACTAAGTTGCATTTCAAAGTAGTCAATTATTTTGAACATCTGGACATGAGTTTCAAAATTTGTAATACTTATATACATATGTATATAATTTTTATTGCTAAATCATCAGATTATCATATATATACATAATTGTATATCATTCTGTGACTTCCTTTTTGAACTTGGCTATCTACCTATCTATCTGATCTTTCTATTTCAGTTCATGTCTTCTGCCTCATTCTTTTTTTTTTTTTTTTTTAAATAGAGATGAGGTCTCACTATGTTACCCAGGCTGGTCCCGAGTTCCTGGGCTCAACTGACCCTCCCACCTCAGTCTCCCAAAGTGCTGAGATTATAGGCGTGAGCCACCATGCCCTGCTCACCTCATTCTTTTTTAACACTGTCATCATCTCTCTCTCTCTTTTTCTCTCCTCAGACTGGATGCAGTGGCTCACTCCTGTAATCTCAGCATTTCAGGAGGCCAAGGCAGGAGGATTTCTTGAGGCCAGGAGTTTGAGACCAGCCTGGGAAACAAAGCAAGATCCCATCTCTACAAAAAATTAGCTGGGTGCAGTGGCACATGCCTATAGTCCCAGCTACTCAGGAGGCTGAGGAGGGAGGATCACTTGAGCCCAGAAGTTTGAGGATGCAGTGAGCTTAAGATCAACCCACTGCAATCCAGCCTGGGTGACAGAAAAAGACCATGTCTAAAAAAATTTTTTTCAATGACTGTAATATACACTTATAATAAGAAACCACCACGACAGTCAGTCTCCCCAGCCCGGGTTCCTCATTCCCCTCTCCTCCCTAGGGGCCATTGAAGCAGATGATGATGGCTTTGTTGACTGGAAGAGTCTGTTTTCTTCTGAGGTATGGAGATGGGCCAGGGTCTCAAGCCTTGTTTGGTGTAAAGAGTCACTTCCTCCTTGGAGAGGCTGAGAGAGGATCCCTCATGGGGCATAAGAATGGACTCACATATTGCTTCCTGTTCCACAGTATTTGCACCCATCCCTCTTCCACAGGGGTTCAGCAGGAGCTGCTGAACATAAACCCAAGATTGACAACATCCATATAGAAAGGTGTACAAAGCAAAAATGTATGGCTCAGTATATTACTACAGTTTTATTGTGAATACCCATGTAGCCAGAACAAAAAACACACTCTAATATCCCCTCCCCATCACTGATCCCTCATATCCCCTCATACCCCTTCCCCATTACTAATCTTTCCCTCCCCACCATGAGTAAATTTTATAACCACTTCCTTACTTTTCTTTATAGCTATATCACCTAAGTGTGCATTCCTAAACACTAGAGTAGTTTGCCTGCTTTTTTGAATTGTATATAAATTGAATCATACAGGATACAAAGGAACGCGTTTTTGCATTTGATGTCTTTTGCGCAACATTGTGAGATGGATCCACTCTGTTGCGTTACTTTAGTTCGTTCAATTTCATTGCCAGATAGCATTCCACTATGTGAATATTCCACAATTTATCATTCATTCTGCCGTTGACAGACAGGTGGTTTGTCTCCAATTTTTGGCCAACATGAATGATGTTGCTAGGGACACTTGTGTGTAAGCCTTATGGTACACAGGTACATATATTTCTGTTAGGCATGTACTTAAGAGTAGAATTGCTCACAGAATAAGCCTATCTTCAACCTCAGTAAAGAATGCCAGATAGTTTTCCTGAGTGATTGTAATAATTTACACTTCCATAAGCCATGCACGAGAGTTCTAGTTACTTCACATCCTTACCAATTATTAGTACTAGTGGTTTTTGCTTTTTAAATATTAGCCATTGTGATGGGTATATAGAGGTAAGTCATTGTGGTTATAATTTGCATTTCTTGATGACTAATGAAAGTAATCGCCTTTTCTTGTTTAGAGGACCTTTGAATATCCAATGTGTAAACTACCCACTAATATCTTTTGACCATGTTTCTATTGGGATTTCTGGCTTTGTCTTATTGATTTGTAAGAGTTCTTTATATATTTTACATTGAGTTCCTTGTTGTTATACTTACTGCAAATATCTTCTCCCATCATGTGGCTTGCCTTCTCACTTTATGATGGTGTCTGTGGGGTGGTGGGGGAAGGATATTACTAATTTTGATGTAGTCCAATTTGCTAAACTTTTACTTTATGGTAAGTCTTTCTGAGTTCTGTTTAAGAAATCTTTGCTTACTCTGAGATCATGAAGATGTTTTTCTGCATTGTAGTTTTACTATTTACACCTAAAATCTACCCAGAATTGATTTTCATAGATGGTATAAAAAAGAATCTGTATTAATTTTGTTCTATATGCATATCCAATTGACCCAGCACTATTTATTGTAAAGATGTATCCTTCTTTTTTCATTGTCCTATAGTGCCAACTTTATAATATATCAAGTTTTTATACATGTATTGGTAGGTTTCTGAATTCTCCATTTTACTATTTTGGCTAATTTATCTAACATGTCACCATTACCACAATGTCTTAAACATAGCAATTAATGTCTTCATATTAAGTACAGCTGGTACTTTTATTTTATCACTCTTTCTCAATATTATCTTGGCTATTCATGGCTATATGCATTTCAGTATAAATTTTAGGATCAACTTCTTAACACATACACACATAATCTATTGAGACTTTGATTGGGATTGCATTGAATCTACAGATCAGTTTAGGGAGAATTAACATCTTTCAATATATGATGTGATATAATTATCTATTTTTAAAAATTATCTTCAATTTTCCTCAATAATCTTTTGTAAATTTTCTGATAGTGGTCCTGAATAGCTTAACTAGTTTTCAGCTTACTTATATGTTTAATGGCTTTGTACATATGTAAAAATGAAATTTTATTTTCTAATTCTTGCTGGTATATAGAAATATATTAGATTTTTAATATTAAATTTATATTCAAATACTTTTCTAAATCTCTTATTTATTTCAGTTAATCAGAGATTCTTTTACATTTTCTACAAGCACAATTGTGCTGTTTGTGAATAATATTTCTTATACCTTTATTTCTTTTTCTTGCCTTATTGCACTGGCTAGGTCTTTTTGTATAATGCTAAATAGAAGTGGTTGTAGTGAGCAACCATGTGTCTTTCCTGATCTCAAGGGGAGACTTTATAAATATAATGTTTGGGCCGGGCGCGGTGGCTCACGCTTGTAATCCCAGCACTTTGGGAGGTTGAGGCGGGCAGATCACGAGGTCAGGAGATCGAGACCATCCTGGCTAACACAGTGAAACCCCGTCTCTACTAAAAATACAAAAAATTAGCCGGGCGAGGTGACGGGCGCCTGTAGTCCCAGCTACTGGGGAGGCTGAGGCAGGAGAACAGCGTGAACCCCAGGGGGCGGAGCCTGCAGTGAGCCAAGATCGTGCCACTGCACTCCAGCCTGGGCGACAGCGAGACTCTGTCTCAAAAAAAATAAAAAAAATAAATAAATAAATATAATGTTTGTAGTAAGTTGTTTTGGGTAAATACCCTTTATCAGGTTAAGAACATTCTCTTCTATTCCTAATTTATATAGACTTTTATTTTTTGATCATAAATGGTTGTAAAATTTTATAAAGCAAATTTTCTACATTTATAGAGATAATACAATTTTGCTTATTTATTTTGCTAGTATGGTGAATTGCAGTGGTTAATTTTCTAGTGTTAAGCAAAGTTGAATTTATTACTGAAATAAAAGTCTACCCAGAATTACTGCAATAAAATCAACTTGGTTATAATATATTATCTTTTTTTACTATCTCAGGATTTGGTTTTCCAGTCTTGTGTTCAGAATTCACGTCTTTATTTATATGATACATCAGCCTGTAATTTTCCTTTCTTATAAATGCCTTATCAGATTTTGGTGTCAAGGGTACACTGTCTTCATAAATTGAACTGAAAAACTTTTCATCTTTTTTTATTTTCTCAAAGAGTTCACACAAAACTGGTGTTGTTTTTTTCTTAAGTGTTTGAAATAATTTACTGGTGAAGCTATCTGGACCTGAATCTTTCAATGTTGGAAAACTTTATAATCACAGATTTATTTTCTATTAGATTTAGAACTATTCACATTTCTCAATTCTTCTTGTGTCAGTTTTGGTAAACTAAATTTTCCTAAATGTTTGTTACATTTAAATTTCCAAATGTATTAGTGTAAAGTTATTTATAATATCTTCTTTTGTTATCATTTTCATGCCTTTAAGAATCGCAGTAATGTCTCCTTTTAAACTTAATTCCTGATAATGGTTATTTGTGCCTTCTTTCCTTTTTATTTGATTTACCTTATGAGGGAATTATCAGTTTTATTAATTATTTTAAAGAATCAGCTTTTGGCATTATTTAATTTCTATATTTTTGTTTTCTATTCTATTAATTTCTGCTATTAGCTTTATTTCTTATTACCTTCTACTTTGTCGGGGAGGGAGGTTAATTTACTGTTCTTTTTTTCTAACTTCTCAAGTTTGGTACTTAGATTGCTGAGCTTCAAGCTTTTTTTTTAGTCTAATGTATGAAACTAAGGCTATGTAGCTTACTCTAAGCATTACTTTAGGTGTATCCCACAAATTTTGATGTGCCACATTTCATCATTATTCAGTTAAAAATATTTTCTAATTTCCATTATGATTTATTCTTTTACATGCGTATGTTTTAGAAGTATATCACTTAATAAACACATGGGAATTTTCTTATTGTTTGATTACTGATTTCTAGCTTAATTGCATTGTGTTCAGAGAATTTATTAAGTATGATTTCAATATTTGAAATTTATTGATACTTGCTTTATGATCCAGCATATATTCATTTATAGATCATGTTTTTAAGGAATGCTTGAAAAGAATGTGTATTTGGAGTTGTTGATTCCCGCATTCTGTACATATCAATTAAGTCAAGTTTCCTAATTATGTTATTCCAATCTACTATATTCTTACTGATTATTTGTCTGTTTTATTGGTAACTTAAGAACTGTATTAAAATATTTCTCTATGACTGTGGACTTATTCATTCTCCTTACACTTCTGAAAATTGTCGCTTTATGTATTTTAAAGTGGTCTTGTTTGCTGCATACAATTCAGAATTACTATCTAACTTGCTTATGAATTTTAACTTTTCGCATTTTAAACTTTCTTGTCATTAGTAATTATTTTTTCCCTTAAAATCTACATTGTCTGATTGAATACAGTTATACAGGCCTTCTTTTGTTTTATGTTTACATGGTAAACCTTGTTCCATGCTTTTACTTTGAACCTTTTTATATCCTTATATTTCATATGAATCTCTGGGGAAAGTCAAATAGTTAGGTGTTATTAAAAAATAATCTAAGTTGGTGGCCAGACACAGAGGCTCATGCCTATAATTCCAGCACTTTGGGGGGCCTAGGCAGGTGGATCACCTGAGTCAGGAGTTCAAGACCAGCCTGGCCAACATGGTGAAACCCCATCTCTACTGAAAATACAAAAATTAGCCGGGCATGGTGGCAGATGCCTGTAGTCCCAGCTACTTGGGAGGCTGAGGCAGGAGAATAGCTTGAACCTGGGAGGCAGAGGTTGCAGTGAGCCAAGATTGCACCACTGCACTCCAGCCTGGGCAACAGAGCGAGTCTCTGTCTCAAAAAATGTATATACATAATAATAATAATCTAAGTTGGCAATCTTTGCCTTTTAATTGGCACATTTAATCCATTTATATTTGACGCAATTACTGAACCATTTGGGTTGACATCTATGATTTTACTCAGAACTGCCTATTGTTTCACCATCCTATTGTCTTTATTTTTTTCCTTTTGAGAGAGTGAGGATTCATTTGGATTAAGTATATTTTATTATCCTGTTTTATTTATCCGGTAACTTGCAAGTTACACACTCTTTTGCTCTTTCTCTATTGGTTACTCTGGAACAATTTTTCTCAATGGGGGCTATTTATCTATCTCTTTTATTACTGTTTTAGACAATCCATTTAGATTTATCCACATATTTTCATGTTTTTGGTCTTCATTCTTTCTTGCATTTCCTATTTTTTGTCTGAGATAACTTTTCCTCTGTCTGAAATACACTTCAGTATTTCGTTTAGTGTAAGTGTGCTTGCGATGAATACTTAGTTTTTGTTCATCTGAAATGTTTTTATTTAACTTACTTTTTTTTTTTTTTTTTTTGAGAAGGAGTTTCACTCTTGTTGCCCAGGCTGAAGTGCAATGGCATGATCTGGGCTCACCGCAACCTCTGCCTCCCAGGTTCAAGCAATTCTCCTGCCTCAGTCTCCCAAGTAGCTGGGATTACAGGCATGTGCCACCACACCCTGCAAATTTTGTATTTTTAGTAGAGATGGGGTTTCTCTATGTTGGTCAGGCTGGTCTCAAACTCCTGACCTCAGGGGATCCACCTGCCTCAGCCTCCCAAAGTGCTGGGATTACAGGTATGAGTCACCATGCCTGGCTCCAATTTGTTTTTATAACATCACTTTAGTCTCTCCTTCTCTTTCTCTCTCCCTCATTGTGATTATGTTTGACCTACCTTCCATTTCACTAATTCTCTCTTCAGTTTTGTCTAATTTTATAAAAAAATCTATTCATTGAGTTCTAATTTTTGTTATTATATATTTTAGTTCTACATTTTCTTTTTGGTTTCTTTTAAAATATGCTATCTTCTCTCTTTTTAAAAAAAGTATTTTAGAGTTACTTGCCAAAAATTCTCTCTTATCTTCTTCTTCATGATCATAGTAAGCACAGTCATTTTAAAGTCTGTGTCTAATAACTTCAGTATCTGGAGTCCCTGTAGATCTGTTTCTATTATCTTTATCTCACTAGTTCTCATTCATGTTTTCTTGTCTTTTTTTTTAATTTGATGATGATGGTGATGATCATAATGATGATGATGACTGTGAGCTAGGCTTTGTATTTGAAAAATGATTTTTGGGAATAATTTGTGGACTAAGATGATGGCTATCTTCTAGAAAGAATTTTCTTTTGCTTCTATAGGGAACATTAGCAATATGGCATTGCCTTAATCCCATTTCCATTGAGATTACTGAAACCTGGACTGTAGTCTTTGCCATAGATCTTTCTAAGTGCAGATGTCTTATCAGGTGCCATTCAACCTTGGAAGACACTGGACAACAACTTTATTCTCTTACTGCTGGGAGTCTGCAGAAGGTACTGTTCAGCCTTTCAGCTTCTCAGTGTCTCTTGTAGAATTGCCAAATGTTCCCAGAGGAAAAGCAGTCCTGAAATCCAGGCTCATCTCTCTGGGTTGCCATCCGCTCCTAGATCTTGGCCCAATAATTCTTCAGTACCTTGTTAATAGTCTCCCGCCTTAGAGTGATTTTAAGACTACTTTATCCAACTTATCTCATGGTACATAGTTTGGGAGATTAGTCTAAGTTACCTTGGTTACCTTGTTCTTCATTCCTGGAAGTGAAGTTTGAGATGGCATTATTTAATCATCACATACTCAGTATTGTATGAATTGCACCCATCTTACAAGAAGACTTTGCTATATCCCCTCGATATGTAGTTTAAACCACTGGATTTGGTGTGTAGATTTAGAAGTAGTAAGATCTCCTGGACCAATCATTGGACTGCCTGTTAGAATACAAGCTGTTTTCTCTCCCTATCACTGACTGCACGTGGCTCAAACTGCAGTGGCCTTAGAATTATAACATTTCAGTTTTACCATTTGTTCCCACTTATTTTTACTTAAGGGAGAAAACTCAGTAATGCCTATGATAAGCCTAGAATTCATGGCAGAGGAATTCTGTGCCTGATATAATTTATGGAAGAAGCCCTCTCTTTCCTTACTTTTGAAGACGTGCTCTGGATTGAGGCAAACAAACCTTGATTCTGTACCCTCCTTTTACTTCAGAGTGCTGACAGGCATGATTAAGAATTTTATTAGCTAAAGTGGAGAAAAAGTGGAATTTCAAAGCTTCTACCTAGCCTTCAGGTAGCTAGGATAGACCTAAAGAGTGCATGACTGTTTGTGAAGGTAATGAAACAGCTCCCATTTCTTAGGTCTGGTGGACATGTTCTATAAGCAGAAGAATTCATAAAAAAAGAAAAATAGAAATTTCTCTGCCTATATTTCTGTATTAGGGACTGGGAAACTCTTGATCAATTGTGTCATTTTAAGAAAATATTTATTACTCTGAATATGAGTTTAGGTTCCACTATCTTTGAGAACTGTATGATATCCATGGAAGTTATATGTATTCTGTCCAAGTCTAAAGTCTCACTGGTGCCAAGACTTTGAAAGAGACTAAACTTGCAGCACCAGTGCCCACCCTGGCTTGCCCCACAGAAGACCCCTACAGTGTTACTGCAGGCTGTGTAACTCAGGTGGTTGGATTCTAGTTCAGGGATTATTGTATCCCATGAATTGTACTGGTGGGTGGCAAAACAGCTCCCAGACAAAACAAATATTTTGTTTCATGTTTCAAACACTTTTTTTTTTTTTTTTTTTTGAGAGGGAGTTTCACTCTTGTTGTCCAGGCTGGAGTGCAATGGCACGATCTCAGCTCACTGCAACCTCCGCCTCCCAGGTTCAAGCGATTCTCTTGCCTCAGCCTCCCAAGTAGTTGGGATTACAGGCTTTCGTCACCACGCCCAGCTAATTTTGTATTTTTAGTAGAGACGGGGTTTCTCCATGTTGGTCAAGCTGGTCTGGAACGCCTGACCTCAGGTGATCCACCCGCCTTTGCCTGCCAAAGTGCTGGGATTGCAGGCGTGAGCCACCATGCCTGGCCTCAAACACTTTTAGGAAAAACAAAATGTTTTTCCTAAAGAGAAACAGAGATAAAAGGACTGAGGTGACTCTATGTCTAAAGAAAAAAGGAAAGAAAAAGCCCTTAAGGCAAGGAAGCTCGGCTTGGAAGAGTTTATCTTATTTTCTCTTTTCCTGATTCCCTACAGATCTGGAAACCTTCATATTCAGTTTGAAACACTTTTCCTTACATTTTTTTTTCTATTTATCTCTATACTTTCAGTAACATCCACTATATAAATGACAGCCTTATTGTTGGCAATGTATGTGTGCTGAGGGGAATTAAACAGGTCAAGGGAAGTGGGGTCTGCCCCGGGACTATCCCTCCTCTGAGGGCACCATAACAGCAGCAGCAGCACTGTGTCAAATGGGGACAGCATGACAATCAGCAGAAAAACTAACAAGCCCTGACCTCCTTCTACCCCCACCGTCCCCCATAGACTAGAGGAAGATGCTCTTTGAAAAGAGAGAACAGATGCTGTGTTACACTGAATGCTGGCTCAGAAATACCCACGTTTATTGAACCTTCTTGTTTGGGCTGGATAAAGGGTGGGAGGATCTGACAGAGCCAGGATTAGGGTGAGGCAACTAAGGTGAGTTGTGCAAGCACGTGGCCCAATCTTGCCTCTATTTAAAATTTTGTCACTGTTTTCACCATCGATTTTTTTGTATTAATTTTGAGTTTTTAAAATCTTGCATGGACATTTTATTTATCTTGATGACTGAGGTTGTTCTTTCGTTGTCTCCTTAAATTTGGGGCACTAGGCAAAGGCCTCACTTGCTTCACTCTAGTCATGGCCCTGCGTCTCACACACACACACACACAAGCACACGCACAACTGGTACCCCATTCTCCATCCCTACAAAACACATCCCAGTTTTTTTGAGCTCCTCATACTTTGCTACCAAGGGTGTCTGCTGCTTACAATGCCATTTTCTCTTCTCCACTCATTCGCTTACCAAACTCCTCAGTTAACTTTCAAGACTTGAACATCAGCATCAATAATCTCCCTAGAAAGAAAGAATCCCTGTTTCCCCTGTGTTATTTCTTCACCCTGAACATACGTCTTTCGCTGTACTCATCCCGCCAGACTTTAATGATCAATTTATGTGTCCACCTCTCCTACTAGAGTGATTGGTCTTTGAAGGCAGGCATCTGGCCATCTTGATGTCTTTCTATTTCCAGCAGCTGGCATGGAGTAGGTGCGCAAGAGAACACACAGTCAACACGGAATAAAGACAAGGCATTGTCCCCATTTTATGGAAAAGGAAATAAAGTTCAGAGGGTTGGGATGGTTTGCTCAAGGTCACACTGGGTCAGCTGGGGCTCAAAGCCAGGTCTTCAGTTACCCGCAGCCAGTGCTGCTTGCACTATGCAGAATAAATGGTGCTCTTTGTAGAGGGCCAAGCCTCTCCATTTTGGGGAAAGCCAACATCCCTGCCAACCACTGTAGCTCTCTGCCCAGGTCTTGCACCCAGCCCTGGCCCACCCTGGGCAGTGCTCCAAGACTTCTCTCTTCATCCTCCTCCCTCCAAGGAGACTGACTCATCTGGATTCCAAGCAAAGTTCCTGGACTCTGGTCCTGCTGGAGCTGGCCACCAACACACCCCCTGATTACCGTGGCAGAGTTTCCTGGGATAAAAGGCATCTCCTCATCTCCAGAGCGGAGAGCCAAGCCTGGCCCACAGCCTGGGAATGAATGCCCAATGTACCAAGGTGTTGCCCTCTGATGGAAGAGTGTGCAGCTTGAAATGGTCTGCTCTTCACAAGACATTTTTCTGGAAAGGCTCAGGTCATGAAAGGGAGCCACTTAGGCAGTCAGAAAGAATTTTTTTTTTTTTTTTTGGTTTTTTTCTCCCCCTTTTCTTTTTTTAACCTTCTGCTTCTGACTCTGCCAGTCTGTGTCTCTCTCTCACCCCTGGAGCTTTCTTTTCAATACTGGTCATTCGTGGAGTCGGCTCTGCCCTCTCCGCTTGTGACTGGTGGGAGAGCTGAGCCGCCTCCCTCTAATGAGGGGCCCTCCAGGCCGTGCTGCCCTCATTTTTGATACCTGGGGAGAGGATGTACAGGCAAGGGCCAATTGGATCAGAAAGGCCCCACTGAACAGACATCACAGCCAAGCTCAAAGAGTGCAGGAAGTAGAACAAAGAACAAAAACATTTACAGAAGTGCTACAGTGTAAGGGGAAAAAGTACTAGCAACTCTAACAAGGTCAATGGTGAGGGAAAAAATTTTTTTGAAAGGAATTGCTGAGGGAAAAAAAAAAAGAGAAACCTGAAAAAGGGGCCGAGGATTCCGAGTAGGTCCTGCTGGTTGGCTCCTGGGACGCCTTCCTTGATATCTTCCCATGAAGCACTGTTTCTACAAGACTTCAATACATTGGAAAAGTTTATGCAATGGGCCAGGAGGAGGGTTAGAAGTTGTGAGTCACCGTCATCAGCCCTGCGTGTGTTTGCTTCCTGTGGGACCACATAAATGGAGCCTTTCTGGTTCTTTGGCATGCGTCGAGGTGGGTTGGGGTGGGGGTGTCTGGCCAACCTATTTTAAGGGAGCGTGGGGTACTAGGCCCCCATGGCTCCTAAGAATGGAACGAATGAGCTGACCTTG
>NW_026652334.1:348544-355695 GCF_009828535.3 Hylobates moloch
CCATGTTGGCCAGGCTGGTCTCGAACTCCTGACCTCAGTTGATCAGCCCGCCTCCATCTCCCAAAGTGCTGGGATTACAGGTGTGAGCCACCACACCTGGCTACTGGCTTTACTTGGGGCAAGTTTTCTAAACACACGATACTTCAGTTTTTTTACCTGTAAAATGGGTGAAATATGATCTCCTTTGCGGGGTTATTATGACACCCAGTCGGCATGCCAAAGAGCATATTTAAACATAGAAAACATATCTAAACCTAGAAAAGGTGCAGTAAAAATACAATATAAAAGATACAAAATGGTGCACTTGTACAGGAAACTTAGCAGGAATGCAGCTTGCAGGACTAGGATGTTCCTAGGATGTTCCTGTCCACTACTGTAGACTTCATGATACTCTACACTTAGGATACATGGCTATAATTATTTTCATAGCTCCATACATACATAGCTCCATACATCTCAGCACTTTGGGAGACCGAGGCTGGTAGATCACCTGAGGTCAGGGGTTCGAGATCAGCCTGACCAACATGGGGAAAACTCTTAACTCTTTTTTGTTATTATTTATCACCAATAATGGGAATGCAAAAATAGAACTCTCCAAATCTTGGGCTTGTTACCTAAAAGAATGGGCTCTTATAAAGCCTCTTTCCTAGGAGATTTTTTTTTTTTAATTTTATTTTAAGTTCTGGGATACATGTGCAGATTGTGCAGGCTTGTTACATAGATATACGTGTGCCATGGTGGTTTGCTGCATCTATCAACCCATCATCTAGGTTGTTTTTTTTTTGTTTTTTTTTTTTTTTTTTTTTTTTTTTTTTTTTTTTTTTTTTTTTTGAGATGGAGTTTTGCTCTTGTTGCCCAGGCTGGAGTGCAATGGTGCGATCTCGGCTCACCGCAACCTCCTCCTGCCGAGTTCAAGCGATTCTCCTGCCTCAGCCTCCCGAGTAGCTGGGAATACTGGCTTGCACCACCACACCTGGCTAATTTTGTATTTTTAGTAGAGATGGGGTTTCTCCATGTTGGTCAGGCTGGTCTCAAACTTCTGACCTCAGGTGATCCACCAGCCTCGGCCTCCCAAAGTGCTGGGATTACAGGAGTGAGCCACCCCACCTGGCCCCATCATCTAGGTTTTAAGCCACTCATGCATTAGGTATCTGTCTTAATGCTCTCCCTCCCCTTGACCCCCATCCCCCAACAGGCCCCAGTGTGTGATGTTCCCCTCCCTTCCCAGGAGATTTTTAATGGAATAGACAGCCATCAGTTCTCAGGTGTGTTGCTAAATTTCATCTCATTTTGTGGATCACCTGTATGAAAATGTTTAAATCTTTCTTTCTTTTGTGAACCAGCGAGTTTTAGGGTTGTTTCTCCTTGCCCTCCGTTATGTGGACTTTATCATGCAATTCATTTGAACATCATCCTACCAAAAAATTTGGAAAGCAGAGCTGCCACATGAATAATTATACAGAGTATGTGTTTCCTTCACACACACCATATAATGTACTGAATTTAAACTTACTTATTGTTTATTGTTGGTTGTCCCTGTCCACCTACTAAAATATGAGTCCACGAGGGCGGGAAGTTTTTTAAAACACAGTTTTTTATTTTCAAAGAGTTTTAGATTTACAGAAAAGTTGCAAAGATAATAGAGTTTCCATGCACCCCACATCGAGTTTCCCCCATTGTTAATTTCTTACATTATTATGGTACATTTGTCACAACTAAAGAAATGACAGTGGGGCCAGCCGCCGTGGCTCCCACCTGTAACCCCAGCACTTTGGGAGGCTGAGGCAGGTGGATTATTTGAGGTCAGGAGTTCAAGACCAGCCTGCCCAACATGGCAAAACCCTGTCTCTACTAAAAATGTAAAACTTAGCCAGGCCTGGTGGTGCATGCCTGTAATCTCAGCTACTCAGGAGGCTGACGCATGAGAATCACCTGAACCAGGGAGGCGGAGGTTGCAGTGAGCTGAGATTGCACCACTGCACTCCAGCCTGGGCAACAGTGCAAGACTGTCAAAAAAAAAGGAGAAGAAAGAAAGAAAGAGAGAAAATGAAATGATATGAGTGCATTACTATTAACTAACCTGCAGACGTTATTTGGACTTCGCTAATTCTTCCTCATGTCCTTTTTCTCTTTCAGGGTCCCTTCCAGGATCTCACATTGCTTTTAATTGTCATATGTCCTTGGGTTCCTGTGATATGTGAGAGTTTCTCAGACTTTCCTTGTTTTTGGTAATGACAGTTTTCAGGAGCACTGGCCAGGTATTTTGAAGAATGTACTTCAGGAGGGAGTTTATCCGATGTTTTTCTCATGGTCAGGAGTTACGGGTTTTTGGAAGGAAGAGCATAGAGGTAAAGTGTTACTCTCATCCTTTATAGCAAAGGTCATGTTATCAACACAACTTATCACTGAAGATGTTAACCTTGATCCACTGACTGAGGTAATGTTTGCTAGGTTTCGCCACCATAAAGTTACATTTCCCCCCCTTTTCTACAGCTTACTCTTGGGAAGCAAGTCAGTAAGCACAGCCACTGTAGGCTGAATGTGCTCTCCCAAAATTTATATTTTGAAGTCGTAACCTCCAGTATCTCAGAATGTGACCATATTTGAGATAAAGTTTACAAAGAGGTAATTAAGTTAAAATGACGTCTTTAAGATGGGCGCTAATCCAATATGACTGGTGTTATTTTAAGAAGAAATTTGAACCTGATATGCATGTGCACAGAGAAAAGACCACGTGAAGACACAAGAAGACGATGGCCATCTGCAAATCAAGGTGAGGGGCCTCAGAAGAAACCAAACCCACTGACATTTGATGTTGGACTTTCAGACTCCAGAACTATGAGAAAAGAAATCTCTGTTGTTTAAGCAATTCAGATTGTGGGATTTTGTTGTGGCAGCCCCAGAAATACAATAGCTCATACTCACTGATGGTGGAGCACCTACATAAATTATTTAAAATTATTCTGTCTAGGGGATTTATCTCCTTTCTCTCATTCAACATTTATTTATTTATTTACTTATAGAATCAGGGATACACGTGCAGGTTTGTTACACAGGTAAATTGCATGTCACAGGAGTTTGATGTGCAGATTATTTCATCACCTGGGTAACAAGCATAGCACCTGATAGGTAGTTGTTTTATCCTCTCCCTTCTCCCACCCTCCACCCTCAAGTAGGCTCCCATGTCTATTGTTTACTTATTTGTGTCACTGTGTACTCAATGTTTATTTCCCACTTATAAGTGAGAACTAATGTGGTATTTGGTTTTCTGTTCCTGCATTATTTTGCTTAGGGTAATGGCCTCCGGCTCCATCCAAATTGCTGCAAAGGACATGATCTCATTCTTTTTTATGGCTGCACAGTATTCCACAGTGTATATGTACCACATTTTCTTTATTCAGTCTACCATTGATGGGCATGTAGGTTGATTCCATGTCTTTGCTATTGTGAATAGTGCTATGATGAACATATGTATGACTGTGTCTTTATGGTCGAACAATTTATATTCCTTTGGGGTATATACCCCATAATGAGATTGCTGGGTTGAATGGTAATTCTGTTTTAATTTCTTTGAAAAATCACCACATTGCTTTCCACAGTGGCTGAACTAATTTATATTCATATCAGCAATGTCTAAGCATTCCTTTTTCTCTGTAATGTTGCCAGCATTTCTTAGTTTTTGGCTCATTCTGACTGGTGTGAGATGGTATCTCACTGTGGTCTTGATTTGCATTTCTCTAATGATTAGAGATGTTGAGCATTTTTCATATGCTTGTTAGTCACATATATGTCTTATTTTGAAAGGTGCCTGTTCACGTCTTTACCCCCTTTTCAATGGGATTTTTTTTGCTTGTTAATTTGTTTAAGTTACTTATAGAGTCTGGATATTAGACCTTTTTCAGATGCATCATTTGCAAATATTTCCTCCCATTCTGTAGGTGTCTGTTTATTGATAGTTTTTTTTGGTTTGTTTGTTTTGTTTTTGTTTTTGTTTTTTTTTGCTGTGCAGAGGCTTTTTAATTAGGTCCACTTTTTCAATTTTAGTCAATTGCTTTTGGCATCTTTGTCATGAAATCTTTGTCAGGATCTATGTCCAGAATGATATTTCCTAGGTTGTCTTCCAGAACTTTTATAGTTTTAGGTTTTATATTTAAGTCTTTAAGCCATCTTGAGTTGCTTTTTGTATATGGTGTAAGGAAGGTGTCCAGTTTCAATCTTCTGCGTATGGTTAGTGAGTTATCCCAGCACCACTTATTGAATAGGGAGAACTTTTCCCATTGCTTGTTTGTTTTTTGTTTTTTATTTATTTTGTTGGTGGTTGTAGATGTGCAGCTTTATTTCTGGGCTCACTATGCTGTTCCATTGGTGTATGTCTCTGTTTTTATACCAGTACCATGCAGTTTTGGTTACTGTAGCTTTGTAGTATAGTTTGAAGTCAAGTAATGTGATGCCTCCAGCTTTGTTCCTTTTATTTAGGATTGCTTTGGTTATTCAGGTTCTTTTTTGTTTTCATATGAATTTTAAAATAGTTTTTTCTAACTCTGTGAATAAAGTCATGGTAGCTTAATAGGAATATTATTTAATTTATAAATTGCCAATTTATAAAATGGCAATATAGCCATTTTAACAATATTGGTTTTTCCTGTCTATGAGCAGGGACTGTTTCTTCATTTGTTTGTATCATCTCTGATTTCTTTGAGCAGTGCCCCCATTCAATTATCTATGCAATCATTTTTATATAAGTATTGACTCGTGAATATTTATTTTATACCCTAGATTATAACACAATACTGTTACTTATCTTGTTACTCAGTTTTGGCTATTGGGATCCCTTTTTTGTTGGCACCTATGTTATTGATATGCCTCCATGGTTTTGTTCCTTGAGCACTTTCCTACTTTCTAACACTATAAGATGCTACAAGCTCATCTTGTATATTCTGTGCCCAAAGCCCAGAAACAGCCATTTCTCCAAGGAGTCCTGGTTCTTTGTATTAGAGAATGGTATTAGAAACCATAATCTGGGCTCCAGATGTGATTATTGCCACTGAGTTGTTATTGCTCACAGGCCCATTGAGACAGAATTTTTATCTGTTCTGTGAATCTCAAGCACTACTATACCTGTCACACAGCAGTTGCTAAACACGTATTTGCTGAATAAACTAATGACTAAATAATGTTCAAAACAACTCTGTAAAACTGGCATTTTATTATTATCATTTTATAAATCAAGTAACAGGGTCAGGGGGAATAAGAAACTTGCTAGTCATACAGGTAGAAATGACAGAGCAGGGATTTAAAACTTGTCTGACTTCAAAGCCATTGATGTTTTATTATCTGCCAATTTGAACTACCTGCTTGACTGTTCTTTTTGTTTAATATGGTCATCTGAAGATATTTTTACAACAGTGTAACTCTTCATCTTTTTGGAGTGGTGTAGCCTAGCAGGATGAAAGAGCTTGGATGGTAAGATCAGACGGACCTGGATGAAATCTGAACTCTATCTCTTAGTAGCTGTGTGATCCTAAGCAAGTTGACTTATTAATATCTTCTTTTTGCCTCAATTTCCTTAACTATAATATGTAGACAGTAACAGTATTGGCCTTAAAAAATTGTTGAAATATGAAAAACAATATCTATGATCTAAAGATTCTCCCTTTCCCCACCAAAGATATTTGCTACTCATCACATACTTCTAAGAGGTAAACATTGTGACTTCCCTAAGTCTAAAGAAAGCTTTTGTTTCCCACTACTGGATACAAGGAAAGAAGACACATGCATAAACAGACAAAAATATTTAAGGAAATAGTGTTTAGCCTAACTAACTCCAAAGGCTGTAATTCTCCATGGCAGTGGATCCCAACCTGTTAGTTGCAGACATCTAGGGGTGGTGGGGTTACTTCAACTTAAGCATATTTGCAGGAGCACCAGGCACTATGGATAGGCTATATAAATACTATGTCTCGTACATATATTCCATCCTGCATTTTCAATTATAGGTAGATGATATTATGGTTAATCAAAT
This sequence comes from Hylobates moloch, assembly GCF_009828535.3. Lineage (NCBI taxonomy): Eukaryota > Metazoa > Chordata > Mammalia > Primates > Hylobatidae > Hylobates > Hylobates moloch. The sequence continues at coordinate 354,567 of NW_026652334.1, forward strand.
GTAATTCTCTTTTTAAAAAAAGTGTAGAATTTGTGGTGTAGCAGACTGTTAATAAGTAGCAGTTATTGTTATTTTACTCAGTGGCAGGAAGTTAACTAGATTTATTTATCACAGTCCCTTGTAGCCCTGGATGCCTGACTCTGGCTCAACGTGCAATTTATACCCAAGTAATCAACTTTAAAAATTATACTAATAGTTTGAATAGGTTTTATGTAGAGTCTTTAAGAATTTTCTGTGTGGAAAATTGTATCTTTGCCAATACTATTTGTTCTCTTTCAAACTTACCTCTCATTTATTTTTCTTGTCTTATTTCATTGGCTAGGATCACCTGTGCAATGTTGAGTAGACACATGAAACAGTGATAGGGACCGTATTTATATCATTTCTGACTTTAAAGGGAAGCTTGTAATGTTTCTACATTAGGTATGAAATTTATTGAAGTTATTGGATGAGGGAGTTCCCTTATATTGCTGATTTGTTGGGTGGTAAATTTATTGAATATTTTATGTTACATTTACTAAGATGATAATATGGTTGCCATTTAAAAATCTGTTAATGTGTTGAATCACATACCTAGATTTTCTTTTCTTTTTTTCTTTTTTTGTTTGTTCGAGACAGAGTCTCACTTTGTGAGTGCAGTGCAATGGCACAATCTCAGCTTGCTGAGTGCAAGCTCAGCTCACAGAGTGCAATGGCACAATCTCAGCTTGCTGCAACTTCTGTCTCCCATGTTCAAGTAATTCTCATGCCTTGGCCTCCCAAGTAGCTAGGACTACAGGCGCACACCACCACACCCGGCTAATATTTTGTATTTTTAGTAAAGACAGGATTTCACCATGTTGACCAGGCTGGTCTTGAACTCCTGATCTCAAGTGATCTGCCCACCTTGGCCTCCCAAAGTGCTGGGATTATAGGTGTGAGCCACCATGCCTGGCCACACGTACCTAGATTTTCTAATGTTAATTAGAAACAAATTCCTAGGATACTTTCTATGGAAGTTAGGCTTACAACTTGGTCATATATATATATATGAATATATATATGAATACATATATGGATATATATATGAATATATATGAATATATATGGATATATATGAATATATATGAATATATATGAATATATGAAT
>NW_026652334.1:356070-388606 GCF_009828535.3 Hylobates moloch
ATGAATATATATATGGATATATATGTATATATAGATGAATATATATATGGATATATATGTATATATAGATGAATATATATATGGATATATAGATGAATATATATATGGATATATATATCTGAATTTGATATGCAGGATTTTTTTACTCTCCACAGCAATTCTTCTTTCCTCTTTTACATTTTAAGAAATGTCTTCCTAGAACCTTTTGAGGTATAGATGACATACACTAAATTGCACATATTGAAAATGTACAATATGTTAAGTCTTGCCATATGTATGCATCTGGAAAATCATCACTGCAATCAAGATAATGAGCGTATCCATCACTCTCAAAAGTTTTCTCATGCTCCTTCATATTTCAACCTTTCTTCCTCTCTGCCCCTTCCCCTCTTCCCGATGGTCCCCAGGCAATCATGATCAGCTTTCTGTCACCATAAATTAGTTTGCATTTTCTACAATTTTAGACACATAAGATAATTTAGTACTCTTTTTTGTTTGAATTTCCACTCCGCATAATGTAGGTATGTTGTAATGTGTATCAATGGTCCGTTTCTTTTTATTGTTTAGTATTCCACTGTATGAATATATCATAGTTCAAGGACATTTATGTTGTTTTCATCTTTGGGCTATTACAAATAAAGTTGCTTGACATTTTGGGCTGGATGATTAAAAAACAAATAAATTAAAATTAAAAAAACAAATAAAGTTGCTGTAGACATTCATGCAAAAGCCATGTAGAACATATGGTGTCATTTCTTTTCAGTAAATACCTAGGAGTAAAATGGTAGGATCATATGGTAGCTAAGTATTTAACTTTTTTTAAAAATGGAAGCCAAGCATGGTGGCTCATGTCTGTGATCCCAACACTTTGGGAGGCCAAGATGGGAGGATCGCTTGAGCCCAGGAGTTTGAGATCAGCCTGGGCAACGTAATGAGACCCCATCTCTATTTAAAAAAATTTTTTTAAATAGCTGGGCATGGTGACACACACCTGTAGTCCCAGCTACTTGGGAGGCTAAGGTGGGAGGATCACTTGAGCCCAGAGGGTCAAGGCTGCAGGAAGCCTTTGTCTGCCACTGCATTCCAGCCTGGGTGACAGAGTGAGACACGCAAGGAAAGAAAGAAAGGAAAAAAGAAAAGAATGAAAGAGAGAGAGAGAAAGAAAGGAGGAAGGAAAGAAGGAAGGAAGGAAAGAAGGAAGGAAAGAAGGAAGGAAGGAAGGAAAGAAGGAAGGAAGGAAGGAAAGAAGGAAGGAAGGAAGGAAAGAAGGAAGGAAGGAAGCAAGGGAGGAAGGAAGGAAGGAAGGAAGGGCAAACTACTTTCCAAGGTACCATAGTGTGACATTTTACATTTTACACTTCCATCAGAAGTGTATGAGAGTTACAGTTCCTCTGCATCCTTGCCAATACTTGACATGGTCAGACATTTCCAATTTTAAACATTCTGTTAGGTATGTTGTTGTATCTCTCTCTGGTTTTAATTTAAATTAATCGATGTTGAGGATCTTTTTATGTGCTTATTTGCCATCCGTATATCTTCTTTGATAAAGTTTCTTTTCAAATCTTTTGACTATTTTTTAATTAGGTTTTTTTGTTTTTGTTTTCTTATTATTGAATTTTGAGCATTCTTTACATATTCTAGACATAAGCCTTTATTAGATATATGCTTTACAAATATTTTATTTTAGTCTGTAGTTTGTCTTTTCATTCTCTTAACAGTCTTTTTTAAAGAGCAGAAGTTTTAAATTTTGATGAAGTCCAATTTAATAATTTGTTCTTTTATGAATTATGCTTTTGGTGTCATTTCTGAGAAACTTTTGCCTAACCCTCAGGTCACCAAAGTTTAGTTCCTTTCAGACACTTTATAGTTTTAGGTATTAGCATTTAGGTTAATGATCCATTTAATTTGTTTTCACATGATGTAAAGTATGGCTCAACATTTCTTTATTCATTTTTGATGTCCAAAGTTCACTTTTATTGATGACCAACTTTATTTCTTTTTATTGTCCATTTTTATTCATGTTCAATATTTTCCAGTATGTCCAATTCATTTTATTGATACTCAATTGTTCCAGCACCATTTATTGAGAAGATTCTTCTCTCTCCACTGAATTTATGTCCAATTCATTTTATCGATACTCAGTTGTTCCAGCACCATATGTTGAGAAGACTCTTCTCTCTCCACTGAAGTGTGTTTACACTTTTGTTAAAACTCAGTTGTTTAGATTCCAGGTATGCATGGGTCTATTTCTGGACTCTCTATTCTGTTCTGTAGATCTGTTTGTCTTTTTTTTTTTTTTTTTTTTTTGAGACGGAGTCTCGCTCTGTCGCCCAGGCTGGAGTGCAGTGGCGCGATCTCGGCTCACTGCAAGCTCCGCCTCCTGGGTTCACGCCATTCTCCTGCCTCAGCCTCTCTGAGTAGCTGGGACTACAGGCGCCCGCCACCACGCCCGGGCTAATTTTTTGTATTTTTAGTAGAGACGGGGTTTCACCGTGGTCTCGATCTCCTGACCTCGTGATCCGCCCGCCTCGGCCTCCCAAAGTGCTGGGATTACAAGCGTGAGCCACCGCGCCCGGCCTCTTTATACCAACATCACACTGGCTTGATTACTGTAGCTTTGTAGTAAGTTTTGAGGATGAGCTGTGAGTCCTGTGGGAGGCTGTGTGTATTTGTGAAGAAGAAATTCAAGTGCTAACTTAGAGAGGTGCCAAATGAGGCACTCTAACTAATGTAAGAAACATCACAGGGCCATGGTAAGTAAGAGCTAGTAGGGTCCTTACCATGTATGATTATTTCACTCCATTATTAACTAAGTGTTTAGTACATTTTAGATTCTATGCTAGGCACTGGGGATAAAGTGAGTATATAAAATCAGACAATACCCTTATTCTCATTGTGTTTATACTTTAGGAAGAAAAAGAGGGGCTAATCAAATAATCACACTAAAATATGTAATTACAACCTGAAATAAATGTTGTAAAGGAAATGAATAGGCTTTTAGGATGGAAATAATACTTCCTTGTCAAAGTAATTGTTCACCTAATTCATAAATGGGAGTTTACTAGGAGAAGGAGGGGAAGGTAAGAGGATACTGTATCACAGACTACTAGGTATACCTCAATACCTGGTATATCTATTGTTTCCTCAACAGTACTAGAGGATTTTTAATATATTTCAGTTTGAACTAAACTTTTGACACATTTTCAACAAATTTTAGTTGTGCATACGGTTGTTCAGAATGAAAACGATATTTCCCAGCCTCCTTTGAGGGAAGTGAGGCCATGTGATTAAATTCTGACCAATAGGATATAGGTGGAAGTCTGCGTGCAACTTCCAGGAAGTGTCTTTCAAAGGAGCCGATGTGCCTTTTGCCTTAACTTTTCAACTTTCTGCTAGCTGAACGTAGACATGATTGCCGAAATTGAGTAGCTATATTAGCCACAAGGTAGAAACTGTGTTGAGAATAGTGCAACAACAAGATCGAAGGAGCTTAGGTCCTTGATTGTTTTGAAACTGGTACATCAGCTTTAGACTACCTACCTGGAGAGAAATTAACTCCTATATCTTTTTACATGCTGGTTTTTTTTTTTCATTAAAGATTTTTCTCTCTATGCAGCTGAGTTTAATCCTAACTATGCTAACTAACTAATTTAGTACTAATTCCGTGCCCTAACTATGAGCAAAAAGTCCCAATGGTGAGAAGGAATGAGACACACACAGGGAATGGAGTGTGTGTCTCAGCTGCACAGCTGAAGTGCAGGGCCTAGCCCTTTCCTCTCTCATTTTATGGACAAAGCAATCAAGAGCCAGAGAAATAATTAACTCAGCTCCCACTGGAGTCATGGGGGCTGCTATCCAACCATAGCGGTCATTATTCAGAGCGTTTACAGTGTCTCCCACTGCGCTACACGCCTGACAGTTATTTGCTCCTTGAGTCCTCCCAGCAACATTGAGACATCATGTGCCACTTAACAATGAGGATACATGATGAGAAATCTATCATTAGGTGATTTTATCATTATGCAAGCATCATAGAGTACTCTCACACAAACGTTGATGGTATAGCCTACCACATACCGAGGCTATACGGTATAGTGTATGGCTCCTAAGTTATAAATCTGTGTAACGTGACTGTATGGAATACTGTAGGCCATGGTAACACAATGGTAAGTATTTGTATATCTAAACATAGAAAAGGTACAACAAAAATACAGTATAAAAGATTAAAAACGGTACACTTGGATAGGACACTTACTATGAGTGGAGCTGGCAGGACTGAAGTTGCTCTGGGTGTCAGTGAATGGTGAGTGAATGTGAGGGCCTAGGAGGTTACTCTACATGACTGTAGACTTATAAACACTGTACTCTTAGGTGACACTAAATATTTAAAAATGTCTTTCTTCAGTAATAAATTGACCTTAGCTTACTGAAGCTTGTGTTTAGCAGGTCTGAGAAGGAAAGAGAAAATCTGAAGGATGATTATTCCTCATTTTATTATTGGTGAATCCAACCCCTAAGAGTAGCAATAGACAAAGGCAGCCTTTTTTGCTTTTGTTTCCTGGATTTTTTTCTTAAAATTAGTTGTAATGCTATGCATTTGAGGCCACCATGCTGCCAGCCTCCTGGACCTAAGGGATACATGTTTGGGATATAGATGTGAAGTGGGTAGGGAGGTTTGGATACAAATTAAAATAATGCATTTCTGTGCATAATATACACAGAAATAGGAAGACAGCAGGAACACTTAACCAAGAGCAGTGGCTTGCCCCTGCTTGCAGCTCTGCCTAGCATGGGAAAATGCTGGGATGTCAGAATGACCTGCACTCTCTGGGACATGCTGCTCTGAACATCAAGCAAAGCCAGGCAGGCCCAAGCATCTAGCCACTGAAGATTAGTTCTGGGTGGGGTAGAAATCTATCATCTAGGCAAGCAGCATATCCTCTTTCTGGAATTATTTGCTCACTCACCTACTTACAATGTGGGAGCATGGATACCGTACCAGACATTCTGTAGGCACTGAGGACATAAAACAAATAAGAAGAGTCTCAATAGGGCTTTGGGGAAGACAGACAGGTAAATGACATCATCACCATGCAGGGTGGTGAGAGTCATGAGGGCAACTCAGGGCCCTAAGGGACCTCTTGGGAAAGAAAAGCCTGTAAGATTTGCCAGATTGGGGAACTTCTATTGGATGCCATTGCAACAGCAAGTTTAGAGGCTTGTCTTTAAGTCCTTCCTGCTTGTCACTCCTTCCCCCTGCTTGTTCAAGGGGGATGAGAAAGTGTGTGTATTATCATGTGGTCCACTCTTGGCTATCTGTGCCCACAAGAGGGGAGCAGAATTATAACCAGGGAATGTGACCCTCTGATATGGTCTGGCTCTGTGTCCCCATCCAAATCTCATCTCCAATCGTCATCACCATTGTGTCAACAACCCATGTGTGGAGGGAGAGACCTGGTGATTGTATCACGGGGGCAGTTTCCCCCATGCTGTTCTCATGAAAATGAGTGAGTTATCATGGTTTTGTAAGTATTGGACAGTTCCTCCTTCACACACCCTCTCACCTGCCACCTTGTAAGATGTGCCTGCTTCCCCATCTGCCACCATTGTACGTTTCCTGAGGCCTCCCCAGCCATGCTGAGTCAATTAAACCTCTTTTCTTTATAAATTTTCCAGTCTCAGGCATTTCTTTATAGCAGTGTGAAAACAGACTAATATATCCTTCAAATCTGCTGTATTTGACTATGGCAGGTATTTTGGAATTCAGGAAGTCTGATCTGCTCCCCTTACCCCTGCCGTCTACTTTATCTCAGGTGGAGGCTGTAACCTGATGCAAAGTTCCTCACACATAACAACAGAAACTGTCTCTGACTTGGACAATGGGCTGGAACCAGGGCCACTCTTGCATTGGGAATGCAGTGGGTGGAGAGAAGTAGCAGGCAGTTCTGAAAATGCCTCTGTTGGAAAGAATTTGCTGCGACCACTGTGTCTTTAGGTGATTCAGCTCAAGAGTCACCTCCTAGGATTGGCCTGGTTTATGTCATGTGGCCACACATTGGCCTCGATGAGAGAAACAATCTGCCACAAAGAAATGGGGCTGCTTTCCCAAAAGTAGGGGGCAAAGATTATGGAGAGCTAAAGCAATCATCACCAGGAGGCTCCGGGCAAGCCACTCCCTTTCCTCAGTTTCCCACCCATGTAATAAGGACAATAATATCGTTTATTTTGTGGGGTAGGAAGAGGTTAAGGGTCACAAATGAGTGACATGCTTAGAACAAGTTTGGTATGCAGTGTGTTCATTTCTGTTGTTGTTGTAATACGTCACTACAGACATAATGGCTTGAAAACACACACATTTATTAACTTACTGTTCTGGAGGTCAAATGTCCTAAAATAAAAGTACAACAGGTCTGTGTTCTTTCTGGAAGCTCTGCAGGAAAATCCATTTTTGTGTCTTTTTCAGCATCTAGAGGCCACCTGCATTCATTGGTGCATGGGCTCTTCCTCGCATTGCTCTGACCTCTCTTTCTATTCTCATACCACCTCCTCTGATTCTGACCCTCCTGTCTCCCTCTTATAAGGATTTTTGATTACAGTGCATCCCCCGAGATTATCCAGGAAGATCTCCGCATCTTAAAATCCTTAACTCAAACACATATGCAAAGTTCTTTTTGCCGTATAAGGTAACATATTCACTGGTTCCGAGTATTAGGATGTGAACATATCTGGAGGACATTATTCCGCCTAACTTGTAAGTATTCAGTGAAGACAAAAACTGTACTGATTGCCTTTGTGGTTTAGACTGATGCAAGGTGCAGCCCTAGGATTTCCCCTTTCTGAAAACTTTGCTTGCACAAGAGACAAGAAGGTTTCCAATGGCCTCGTTTAGAAAAGCAGTATGGAAAGTAGAATTAAATATAAAATTCTAACATCAATAAGGCTAGTGATCGAGCTAATAGTGTTGCTGGATGTCAGCAAAGTCCAAAGTAAGATTTGCTGCAGTCAAAATGGTCACCATTTTGACTGTACCACCAGTCAGTTGTACACCCATGTCATGGCAACCTTATCCACGATAGCCAAAACCTGGAAGTAACCCAAGTGTCCATCAACAGACAGACGAATGGATAAACAAAGTATGGTACATACATACAGTGGAATATGATGCATCCTTAGAAAGGAAGGAGATTCTGAGACATGCTACAACATGGCTCAACCTTGAGGACGTTATGCTAAGTGAATAAGCCAGCCAAAGGACAAACATCGTATAATCCCATTTATATGAGGTCCCTAGAATAGTCAAATTCATATAGAGAGTGAATGGTGGTTGCCTGGGGCTGGGGGAGTAGGGAATGGGAAATTAGTGTGTGTTGGGTACAGAGTTTTAGTTTGGGAAGATGAAGTGTTCTGGAGATGGACAGGGGTGATGGCTGCTTAATGATGTGAATGTACTCAACACCTCTTTATAATTAAACATGGTTACAGTGGTACATTTTGTGTTGTGTGCTTTGTACCACAATTTCTAAAAATTAACTAAAGGAAAGAAAGAAAGAAAACGAACATGGATAATTCTGCTCTGGGTAATGGAGAGCCGAACTCACTCTTAAAGGAGGGTTGTTTACCAAGCAGAGCTGAGGAGCGTGGTCCAGGCAGAGGGATCGGCAGAGGCAAAGGTGGGTGTCTGATTGAGACCTCATTTGGAGGTTGGTGTGGTCACCAGAAGTGGGAGTGGAACTGTGGGGTGGCCAGTGGGGGAGTGAGAGAGTGGAGGGAGGCTGGGGGTGGCTCCTGGGCCCTGTCCCCTTCCCATCTGCACAGCTCTAAGGCTCTCACTGTGTCAGCCTGCGGTGGGCTGAGGATGTCAGAGTCACTTGGTCACTCTTCCCAGAGTCAGTCCGTCCCATTCCCACCCAGGATCAAAGCGAGCTTCCCTCCACAGGAACCCTTTGTTTATTTCCTCGATTTCCTGGTGACCTAGTTTCCATTCCCTGCTCTGTATTCCTACTCTCCCAACACCCCTTCATCCCACTCCTGCTGTGCTGGAAGGAAAAGACTCTGACCTTCCAGCCCAGATGGTGGCCCCTAGGCTGCTCCCGGCTCCTCGTGCCTGTGGGAGCCTGGTGAGGCCTCCGGTCCCTATCAGGCCTTGCCCGTGACTGCGGGAGATTCTCCAAGGACCAGTAGGCACGACTGTCCCTTTGTTCTTCCAGCCCCCAGGAGCAGAGTTCCTCCCAGAGCCTGAGGAGTCAGCCACAAGTCCTGTCTTCAGCCTTTCCAAAAAAAAAAAAAAAAAACAAACTCATTTTTTTCTAATTATAAGCAATGTACACATGTTCATTGTAGAAATCTGGACATTATAGAACATCAAAAAATTATTTTAAAAACTATTCATCATACTCTCCCAGGGAGGTGAACTCTTAGCATTTTATGTATACTCTCCCTCTCTCAATCAACTTACCTCTAAGTTTATATGAGGATGTATTTTATTTTTTACATAAGAGTTAATACCTGGAAGGGTTTATTTTGTTATCAATACATACAACTATATCATACTTATTAATAATATAAGTAATAACAAATATTACATGATGTAATATTTGTTCAAGTGTGCATGTTTTTTCTTTTTCAGTTAACAGTATCTAACAAACATTTTTCTTGTCATGGAATCTTCTAAAATATCCATTTAAATGACTATACTATTCCATCATATTGTTTAGTTTCTTAAACTGGGGTCCACAGTCCCTGGAGGATTTATAGGGATTCATAAGTTCACTCTGGACATTTTTTTAATTCTTATTGTTTTGGGAGGTCAAGGCAGGTGGATCACCTGAGGTCAGGAGCTCAATACCAGCCTGGTGAACATGGTGAAGCTCCGTCTCTACTAAAAATACAAAATTAGCCGGGCATGGTGGTGCATGCCTATAATCCCAGCTACTTGGGAGGCTGAGGCAGGAGAATCACTTGAACCCAGGAGGCAGAGGTTGCAGTGAGCCGAGATCACACCACTGCACTCCAGCCTGGGCAACAAGAGTGAAACTCCATTTCAAAAAAAATAAATAAAAATAACTTCTCGTTTTTTAAAGATATAAGTAGGAATTACAAGGAGAAAGAATTAGGGATGAGCCTCCAGAGAAGGTAGAGAGCCCGTGCAATAGTGTCGAGGTATGAAGGAACAGGTTTCAGATATTTAGGATGGTCTGTTGGGGGCGCGGGGGAAAGGACCTTGCCTGATGGGGACTGATGGAAAATGAGTTTATTTTGGTAGAACGGGAGCCATGTCAGGCTTTCCACTTCCTTCCTGCTGCATTGACAGGTATTGAGGCATTTTGTGGCAGGACATGGGCCATTTGCCTCTTTTCAATAGCACTGACCATTGAGTCTTGCAAGACATTGTCATATTTATTCATTCATTTTTTACTCATTCATTCATTCACCAAGAATTTGTGGAGAATGTATCAGCTGTCTGTTACTGTGCGATAGATTACCTCCAAAATTTAGCAACAACAATAAACATGTACTATCTTTTATAATATCTACGGCTCAGGAATTCAAGAGCAGCTTGGCTGGGTGGTCTCAGCTCAGGGTCCTCCATGAGATTGCAGTCAAGAGGTCAGCTGGGGCTACGGTTGTCTGAAGGCTTTATTCAGCCTGGAGGATCTGCTTCCAAGTGGCTCGTTCACTCACATGTTGGCAGGAGACTTCGGTTCCTTGTCATGTGAGCTCTCCATAGGGTTCCTTGAGCATCCTTACACCATGGCAACTGGCTTCTCCTACAGCAAGTGATTTAAGAAAGAACAATGAGGAAGCTGCAATATTTTTTACAACCTTGGCTAAGTAGTCACTATCATTCCTGCAATATCATGTTCACTCATGGGCCAGCCTTATTCAGGTTGGCCCTACTCAGTGTGGGAGGGGTTTACACTGGGTGTGAGCCTCAGAAAACAAGAATGATTGGGGACCATCTTGGAGACTGGCTATCACAGAGTGGTGAGCAAAGCCAAGAACTAAGGACAGAAATTGAATTAGATGTTCTTGCACTCGGGAAAATTACTGTGCCATTGATGTGCACAATTGGAGCTCCAGTTGGAGGTCCAGTTGGAGATCACCTTAAAGGTACAGACAAAAGCTCCAGTTGGATGTCACCTTAAAGATACAGGCAAAAAGGGTTGGTCTCAGCCTAAAGGCCTTCTCTGCTCACTGTGAGCCAGTATCACTGCACTGCCAACAAAGGCTCATTGAGCAGAACCCTCTTGAGCAAAACCAAGGACCAGATTCATGGTCTGCAACAAATTTGGGTCTATTTTGTTCAACCACAGGACAGTCAGTATGAAGTGATATGAAGTAAAAGAGGACCAGGAGGTCAGGCCCTAGCTCAGATTCCCTGCCTAACCTAGAGGTCATCTCACTTCCTGTTCTGACAGGTGCTTTTAACGCTTCCTAGAGCAGCCTTAGGCCTACATGAGCATAGGAAAAGACTCTGGACTCCAAAGGTTCTCTTCCTCCTTTGGCAATAATAACATGTACGTTTCCTCCCATCATTGGAAGACAATTGATGCCCTGTGCTTTGTTTTGAGTTAGGCTTAAGGGCGCAGGTTCCTTGGTTCTTTCCTTTCTTCCTTCCTTGATTCCTTGGTTTCTTGGTTTCTTTCTCTCTCTCTCTCTCTTTATTTCTTTCATAGGGTCTTGCTCTATTGCCAAGGCTGGAATGCAGTGGCATGATCACAGCTTACTGCAGCCTTGACCCCCTGGGCTCAAGCGATCCTCCCACCTCTACTTCCCTAATAGCTGGGACTACAGGCATGAGCCACCACATCCAATTAATTTTTATTCTTTTTTTTTTTTTTTTTCTAGAGATGGGGGTCTCCCTATGTTGCCCAGGCTTGTCTAAAACTACTGGCCTCAAGCCATCCTCCAACCTTGGCCTCCCAAAGTGCTGGGATTACTGGCATAAGCTACCACACCTGGCCCAGGTTTCTCCTGTTTCAGAACTTGGGAGTGGAAAAAGGTCACATAACTTGTTGAGAAAATCACAACTATCAAAGTATGAAATCACTGAACTTCAGTAAGACAGAAGGGAAATGCAACAGAGAGAACCGAGGTCTCTGCTGATGTGCAAGGAGCCAAACCCTGTGGATGCCACCTCAGCTCTATTACCAGGAAGCCTTGCCCCAACAGAATAACATCCAAACCTCCAAGAGAAAGCTTCTGCCTGATGGACCTTGGTGTGATGACACATGGACTTCCCGGTTAGCATTGCTCCATCACCCTTTCTGGCCACTGGTGGGTAGAAGGTGAAGGGGGCTCATTGAACTGTGATGGTACCCCAGCATAGAGTGACCCTATCCTTGTGGGCAGTTGCTGTCTTCATCTCCACACAGTAGCGTCTCAGCAATATTTCCCAGGAGATCAAGGGAAGACATTGGCATGGCAATGAGTTCAAGCAGAGTCTGTGCCCGTGGAATGAATTCAGGTCCAATCTGGCAGATGGGTGGACCTTGGCAGCCTCTACCTCCCTTATCATGCCAGTTGGACTTCAGAGAAGAGAAATGACTATGAAGGGGATTTGGAAACTGGCTTCCACAGATGAACTGAGAAGTCTCCATTTTCTCCCCAGGGACCCTACTAGACCTGCATTTTGGCAAGAAAATGCCAAAGGAACCACAGAAAGTAGAGGTTTATAATATGGAAAGAATATATATGAAACATGAGTCTCAAAACCAATCCCACTGGAAGGAAAATACATGGAAACCAGAATGGATGTATTTGAAGACCCATCTCTGAGGCTCTTGACAGTTCTGTGTCTGAAAACCATTATCATAACCACCAAGACCATTTTTAATGCCACCACAACGGGGATGATTTTGAGCATGAATGTGATTCCAATGTCAAGTTTTCTATGGCATGTCCAAACTGAGTCATGATGATTATGAAAAAAGCTTGGGTCAGGAGACCTGGTTCAGGTTCTGTTTCTGTCATTTACCAGCTATCTGACCCTAGACAAGACACTTTTCCTTTCTGAGAATCAAATTCCTAATTTATGCTACAAAGAGGTTGAACCGTTCATCCATGAGGTTTCTGGTTTAAGGACTCAAGGAGACATTGTTCTAGAACTGTAGCTCAATTGGTGATACACAATTAAGCTAATTGGAAGACAATTATAAGGGGACCAAGAAATTCCACAACCTTACTGAAAATTCAATGGAACATTCAGTCCCCTTATCCTCCCTCAGGACTGATGTGCCATCTTCAGCTGACTCTAATTTGCATGATTATTCTTTTGAGACTATGGTTTGCAATGATGCTCATACTTAGATTTCTTCTGACTCCACACTGTCATTGCCCTTCCCTCTCCCATAAGTTTATTTTATTTTATTTTATTTTATTTTATTTTATTTTATTTTTGAGACAGGGTTTCACTCTGTTGTCCAGGCTGCAGTGGCATGATCAGCCTCTTTCTCCCAGGTCCAAGCAATCCTACCACCTCAGCCTCCCAAGTAGCTGGGACTATATGAACACATCATCACACCTGGCTAATTTTTGTATTTTTGTAAAGATAGGGTTTCACCATGTTGCCCAGTCTGGTCTCAAACTCCTGGACCCAAGCTATCCACCTGTCTCGGCCTCCCAAAGTGCTGGGATTACAGGCATGAGCCACCATGCCCGGCCTCCCTCCCCCATAAGTTTCTTTGATGTGCTATTCCCTACCAGCCCTGTCTGTCACAGGTTTATTGTGTGGCTATTTATTTTCAGCAATTACTAGGAAAGCCCTCCACCCTACCTGGACTCTTTCTGCGTTCCATCTCAGGTGTGTCCATCATTGCTGTGATGGCCACCCATTCCCTCCACCCTATCCCTGGCCAAAGGTTACCCACCCACTGCTTCCACATTTCTATCTTTAGGGGTGGGGTTGAGGAGCTAACTTCATCCTGGGCAGCCCTTCCCCTAACCAGACACATGTTTGAAGGGTATGGGAACGTTGAACTGAGCTCTGGCTCTCTGTACCATTTCCGCCTTGGCACTTGCGTCCTCATCTACAAGACAACTCTCCAAAATGTTGAAACCCAGCATTTATGTATCTCTGAGGCTTCTCTTCTCCAAGGGAAGGAGACTTGGCATCTTTAGCTGTCCTTCATTTGAATACTTTTTAATCTCTTCACCCTCCTGGTTGAAATCTTCCAAATGTGTTCCAGTTTCTCCATGTTCCTCCTCAAATGTTTCCCAGAACTGAAGGCAAAGCTCCAGATACAGTTGGCCTGAGCAGTGCAAGATTCACTCCTCTTGCTGCAGCCTAAGATCGCCTTTGCTTTTTGGCAACCTCATAACACTGTTGCCTCATATTGATTCGCAGGCAACTAAAACTTGACAGCATTTGTTTTTTCTTAACATGTGCCCTTGTTAAGTCATTCTGTACTTGTACTGCTAATTTTTTTTTGACGTAAATACATGATCTAACATTTGACTATCCAAGAGTTTCTTCTCGTGCAGCTCAGCCCATTCCCTAGTCTGTCAAGGTTATTCAAAATCCTGAGCCGGTCATCCAGCTGTCCTTCTGGCTTTGGGTCAACAGCCAATTTGATTCGCATGCTTTCTAGAACTTAATCCAAGCCATTGATAAAAATGTTGAATAGAACCTGACCAATGACAACAGCCCTGTGCTACTAGAAATCTTTCTTGGGGTCAGAAGCCACACACTGATGGTCTGATTGCCAAATGTGGCCTGCAGATGTGTTTTGTTTGGCCTGATAATGTTTTCTTTTTTTTAAACTTTGAATTAGTGGCCAACATCTGGACTTCTAGCTTTCTCTGGAAGATCAAAGATGTCTCAACACTGACTCCACAACTCAACAAGAGCAGCTATGTGTGATTGTATAGGTTGTAGACTGCGCATTCCACCTGGATGCGTGTAGTGATCGCAGCCACTAGGCAAGACATGGGCTCTCTATGTTGCCTCTGTCCCCACACTATTCCTTGTTCCAAGCACCTGACCACTCGCACTCATTGATGATACCTGTCTCACTCCTAAAGGTATTGAGTTAGTAGCCTCTTCTCCCAATTTATCAGCACATTTTGGGTATGATTTCTCAACCAGTTATAAATCCACCTAATTGTAACATCTGCCAGGCCATATAGTCTCCCCTGGATTTTATAAGAGATCGTGTTAAGTGATGCATAAAATTCAGTTATCAGGGTTCACTGCATCTCCTTGACTTACAGATTATTATGACCATGGAAGATAAAACTGCAACTAGCCTGGCCTGTCTTGATTTGGAGAACGATGCTGACTCCTTTTTTTTTTTTGAGATGGAGTCTCACTCGGTTGCCCAGGCTGGAGTGCAGTGGTACTCTCTTGGCTCACTGTAACCTCTGCTTCCCGCGTTCAAGCAATTCTCTGCCTCAGCCTCCCGAGTAGCTGGGATTACAGGCACACCCACAACCACGCCTGGCTAATTTTCGTATTTTTAGTAGAGATGGGTTTTCACCTTCTTGGCCAGGCTGCTCTTGAACTCCTGACCTCGCGATCCACCCGCCTTGCCCTCCCAAAGTGCTGGGATTACAGGCATAAGCCTCCACACCCGTCCTATGCTGACTCTTAACTATCACTATTTACCTTTCTAAGATCATACAAACGATCCTTTAAAATATTGTTTTTAGGACTTTCTAGGACTTAATCCGGGATTGGTCATTAATACACCAGCAAGCATGCATGAAAACACCGTCTTCTCTTTTATAACAATTAGGAGTGCATTTTACCCATCTTTGATTTTCAGATGTGTTTATTGTTATTTGTGACGTTTGATTTGGCGCTATTTTATCAAGTTTTCTTGCGATCTCTAGGGTAGAACCATCCAGTCAAGAGAGTAGATCCAACTGGAGTCAGTAAGTATTTCTGGTTGGGCTTTAATTCCTTCTTACCAGTGTCAGCTCTACTCTAGTCAGTCTGATTATTCTCTTTCCAGACAGAGAATCAAAGCAAGAGGAGATGAAGAACTTCCTATTCTTTTTTCCATTATAAATTCTCTAACATTAGACGCAAAAGGAAGATCTACCCCTTTCTTGGTCATCTTCTTGCTTTAACTATCACTTTAAAAAAGAAAAGTCTTTCATATTGCTGTAACAGAGACAGCTGGATATCCACCAGCAGTGTATCCCTTCCCTTTCATGGTGTAAGGTTTTATCTGGGAAGGACTGCTTGCCAAGGACCACATTTCCCAGCCTTCTTTGCACCTAGAGAGGCCATGTGACTAGTTCTCTCCAGTGAAATGCTAGAAGTGATAAATGTCACTTCTGGGCTAAACAGCTTAGGATGTAAGTGATATTTTCCTCTTCCTCTACTCCTGCTCCTGTGGGATGACAGCAAAGGGCTCTGAGGCCCTGGAGGAAAGTGGAAACACAAGGTGGAAAGCACATGGATCCCTGCATCACCACATGGAAGGCCTCCTGCTGATAAGGACACCCTCATTGAACTTACATGAATGAGAAAGAAGCTTTAATTATGATATGTGCATTGAACTCTGCTTTGTTGATTTTAGTGGCTAGTGTTGCTCTAATTAATAGAGTCATCCTAAGTATTTTTCAGAAGTCTCACCTGCCTGATGTTATTCTTCTAATTCTAAACTACTTGTCCACAATTGGAATCTTTGTTCTTGGTTATGTGACCTCTTCACCTTTTGTTATACGTGTCCTTTAGAATGTAAGCTTTCTGGGCATTCCCTTTACATTTAGTTTCTTCAGGCATATCCCCTTGTGCGTCTTCACTGGGACCATTTGAAACTGCATAGTCACAGCTACATTTTTACAAGCTTCCAACTCTCTTGAGGCTTATTTCCATGCTAGTCACTGCCATAGAATTGAGGCCAACATCCCACAGCCTCTAGAAATCTCACAGTGCAATGATGTGAATTATATCAGAGACTTTATGTTAGTTAAGATAGCACTAAATGCTCATTAACCTCCAAGATGTATAAGGGATCATGCAAAATAGATGTTTGTTACTTATTTACATAAAATCAAAAGGAGTCGGCCTAATTGGTGACTTGGTGGCAGGCTTTCCTCACATGGACATTCAGAGATGCAGTCTCCTTTCATCTCATGGCTGAGCTGTGTCCAATGCCTGGCTTCCCAGGTATTTTCATGGCCAGGTTTCGTGCTACCACACTGCCACATCAGCAAGAGTCTAGGAGGCCTGGCGTGATGGCTCACGCATGTAATCCCAGTGCTTTGGGAGGCCAAGGCTGGTGGATCACAAGGTCAGGAGATCGAGACCATCCTGGCCAACATGGTGAAACCCCATCTCTACTAAAAGTACAAAAAAGAATTAGCCAGGTGTGGTGGTGTGCACCTGCAATCCCAGCTACTTGGGAGGCTGAGGCAGGAGAATCGCTTGAACCCAGGAGGCAGAGGTTGCAGTGAGCCAAGATCGCACCATTATACTCCAACCTGGCGACAGAGCAAGACTCCATTTCAACAACAACAACAACAACAACAACAAAAAGTCTAGGAAAGGGAGAAGATGCCTAGCTACTCAGCCTCTGCCACAAAGTCTAAGGTTTCTTATACTTTGAAGACCACTTTCATAGGTATTAACTCATGTTTTTCTTTTCTTTATCCAGTGCCTCAAGATATATTTGTTAAGCACCCATTGTGTGCTCAAGAAGACATGAGTGGTCTTCTGCACTTCCTCTTTGTCCCTAGAAACATTTGTGGGTGCTTCTCTGCTCACAGGTTTGTCTCCCCCTTAGGTATCCTCCTGGCTGGGCTGATGAGAGCTCACTCTTGCTCTGCTACCTGCACAGTGACTTGACCCCAGCCCTTGGGCTAAGCAGTTTCAACTTCCAAATCACCACGGAATCTTTCCCTACAGCTTTGTCCTGTTGCCAGGCACTACACAAGCCACAAGGGATATAACAGTTAACAAGAGGGACTCTATGTTCAATATAATCCTGTAAGGTAGGCAGGCACATATTTTTGTTCCGATTTGAAAGCTGAGTAAATGGAGACCAGAGAGGCAACTGGGTTGCCCAGAGTTACACCTGCAGTCAGCAGTAGAGGAGGACTAGGGTGCAGGTCACCTGGCTGAGGCCATACTTTGCATTGCAGTGATAGCGGCAACAGTGCGTATCTCAGTTCACTTTTATGCTTCCTGCTCATCTGTGCAAATTAGTCCAAGTCTGCAGGCCTGACCTCAGAAAGAGACTGAACTTTGGGGAAGAAACACTTGAACGAATGTCAAAGCCTGGATCTTGTCCTTGATATGTTTTCTAGGTTGGTAGGACAGTGATCCTTTTGGCTTCCCTGCTTGAGAATGGTGGAATTTGTAAGTGGAGACTCCCTGTCTAGGGCCTCCCACGTGGTAATTGAACCTTATGGTTTGGCCCCAAAGCTGAGGCTGTTCCAGTCTGCTGAATTTCTCCTCCCAGACATTCAGGCTGTGGATTTGTTGGCATCCTCCTGAACAAAGCCCCAAATGTTTGTCTCTTAAGTTACCACCTTGCCTAACGCACTTTGGTTCTGCTTCTAAGTAGCACGGCTACAGAAATGGTGCTATCTACAAAAGTCCCAGCCACTGAGTGGCCATTGCCAGGTTCTACTTGGCCCAACAATGTCAGCCACACACAAGGCCTGCTTGGGAAACAGCCTCAGGAGATTCTCTGATCTGGGCACTTCTTAGGCTACTTCAGAGCAGAGAAAGGCAGTGGTCCATGTCATAAAATAACCCTAGGCCGGGGGCGGTGGCTCACGCCTGTAATCCCAGCACTTTGGGAGGCCAAGGTGGGCAGATCACCTGAGGTCAGGGGTTCGAGACCAGCCTGGCCAACATGGTGAAACTCCGTCTCTACTAAAACTACAAAAAATTAGCCATGCGTGGTGGTGGGCACCTGTAATCCCAGCTACTCCGGAGGCTGAGGCAGGAGAATCGCTTGAACCCAGGAGGCGAAGGTTGCAGTGAGCCGAGATCGTGCCACTGCACTCCAGCCTGGGAGACAGAGTGAGACTCTGTCTCAAAACATAAAATAAATAAAATAAAATAAAATAAAATAAAATAAAATAAAATAATAAAATAAAATAACCCAAGATGTGGAGGGATGGGGCCAAAGGATTTCCTAAAAGTGAGGCCTGCAGGATTCATATGTACCAAGTGGATTAAAATCACTTGGATCAAAAGTCTGAAGTTTATAAACACTTTTTTTCTTATTACACTAAGTAAATTATGTTTATTGTAAAAAAAAAATTGGGTGGAAATAAAAGAACGAAAAATCTATCATCAGCATCATTTGCATATGATTACTGTTAACACTTTTTTCTCTGCTATGGATTGAACTGCGTCCTTCCATACTTCATATGTTGAAGCCTTAACCCCAAAGTGACTATATTTGAAGATAGAGCTTTTAGAGGTATTAAGGTTAAATGAGGTCATAAGAATGGGGTCCTAATCTGATAGGATTGGTGGCCTCACAAGAAGAGGAAGAGAAAGAGATCTCTCTATTAAATATACACATGCACTGAGGAAAGACCACATCACCCCAGAGAGAAAAAGTGGCTATAAACCAGGAAGAAAGCCCTCAACAGGAAACAAATCAACTTCACTTTGATCTTGGACTTCCTAACTTCTGAAGCCATAAGAAAATCGATTTCTGTTGTTTAAGCCATCCAGTCTATGGCACTTGGTCATAGCAGCCTGAGCAGACTATCTCTACACCCTTCTTTCTCTGTGAATGTGTTTATTTCCTATATATGAAATCTTACTATATATTGCTTTGTAAGTTGCTTTTTAATTGTATGGTATGCATTGTGTACTATGTCATTAATTACTCTTTCTTATGTCATATGTAATGGCTGCAACATGTTTAATATTGAATATTCTTTGTTGTAGACCTACTTCAAATTATATATGCAATATTCTATTTTTTGGATATTTAGATGGCTTCAAATTTACCACTCTTATAAAAAGTGCTGCAAGGAACATCCAGCTAAATCGTTGTGTGTATGTAGGCTTCTTTTAGAATAAATTGCTAGGTGTATTGAAAAGTGTGCACATTTTTAGGGCTGTTTATGTTGGTTTAATTGCCCTCCAGATAGGTAGCACCAGTTTACTCTCCCACCCTGAGAGTATGAGAGTGCCTATTTCCCCACATCTGTGCCCACTTTGAGTTTTATCTTTTTTTAATCAGAAAGGTAGAACAGCATTCATGAGCATCTCTCTGCTCACATGTTTGTCTTACCTTGGAGATCCCCCTGGCTGGACTGATAAGAGAGCTTTGCTCCTGCTCTGCTACCCACACAGTGACCTGGCCCATCTCTTGGCAGTGGGTCCTGATCACCATGGAGGATTCTTTCTCCAAAAATTTATCCTGCTGTCCTTATCTGAGGCCTCTTGGGAGACTTTCTGGAGCATTCTCCTGTACACCTGCCATGGCTTCCTTCTAAGGTTCGGAATCCCGTGCAAAGGAGCACACATAGGTGAACTGTAAGTTTAGAGAAGTTCTTATGTCTCTGGAAAAGTTTTTAAAATAAGATCTAAGATGAATTCATAATCTCCAAACAAAAGTGGGTCATGGTATAATACTGCCCTAATAGGCCGGGCATGGTGAAACCAACATGGTGAAACCCTGTCTCTACTAAAAATACAAAAATTAGCTGGGCATGGTGGCATGTGCCTGCAATCCCAGCTACTCAGGAGGCTGAGGCAGGAGAATCGCTTGAACCCGGGAAGCAGTGGTTGCAGTGAGCTGAGATTGTGCCATTGCATTCCAGCCTGGGCAACAAGAGTGACACTCCATCTCAAAAAAAAAAAAGCATAAATACTGCTCTAATATAGATATAGATAGTTATAGATATAGACAGACACAGATAAAGACATATAGATATAGACATATAGATACAGATGATATAGATATACATACATAGATATAATCTTGATTCTACCACTTACTAGCTATATTGCCTCAACTATGTAACCTAACTTTGCTATGCCTCAGTTTTCCCATTGTAATAATTGCAAATCTCACACACTTGACATGAGATTAAATGCACTGATATATATTAAATGTTTAAAACAGAACTTGATACATAATAAGCACTTGGTAAATGGAATCTGTTGTTGCTGTTATAAAACATAGGGGCCATTTCTTCCTGGATGTGACATCAAAACAATGGGAGTCTTTGGGACATATATAATAACTTCTAAGAAAAAATAAAAAGCAACACTCAATGGGAAATACTACCCTGGTATTCACTTAGACAACAAAGCATTTAAATAGGACAGTTTTTGTAGGAGATAAAGTATAAGGTATCCAAGCACGAAAGAGTGGTTGGGCACAAAGGAATTTATGAACAGGCAGAATCTCATTATCCCAAATACCAAGCAGTCTGATGATGGAACTAAGCCATTGATGCTCAATGTCACTTCATCTTTAAAGGCAAGGCCACGGACCTCCTGTCTAGGGCCATCTTCCCAGTGGAAGAGTTGGTTGCTCTGAGTGCTTTATCTCATCTCACTTCCTATCTCTGGTCATGTTCATTGTCAAGGGCTGGTTGAGCCAGGGAGAAGGGTCAGTTTCATGGCCCTGGAAAACAGCAAAGTTAATTGTATTTCTAAAAACTCTAGGCTTGGCAACCAACTCTGCTACCTGGACTTTATCAATGAGAACAACATCCAGACATCCAGAACATGGACTCTGGAGTCTGAGTGCCTAGGTTCAAATCCTCGTTCTGCAACTCACTAGCTCTGAATCTCAGCCTTTTCACCTATAAAATGGAGCCAATCAAAGAACCCGCCACATAGAGTTGAGGTAATGATCAAATATGTTAATCTGTGTAAAGTGCTTGGAACAAGGGTCAGCACAGAGTAAATGCTCGATAAATATGGAGTGGATTAAGAGCCGTCTCAAGGCCACAGGATGAATTTGGTGGCCCCCCAAGGTTCTTCTGGTCCAGGTCACCTATGCCGTATTTTCTACAAGGAGGTTGCAGCAAGGTCTCTTCCAAGCCCCTTCCCCTTCCTCATCTTCTGCCCAGAGTAAGTGCAGCTCCTACTCCAACATGCACAAAGCAGCTGATATCCTGAGACTAGGCTGAGAGCTACGCAGCTATGGGTAGCAAGCTCCTGTGCCCTTCTGTGCTCCCAAATACTAGAGTCTTGAGAAAGAAAACCAGACTGTCCCCAAAGGAGGTAAAAACAAAACCCATTTTGTGGCTTGTGCTGGAAGACACTTAACCTGAGAGTGTGAGTAAATGAGTGTGTTTCTTGTCCTAGAGACCCCAGTTGAAGAGAGTGGAATCCCAGTTAAACATCTCTGCTCCCCGTCTTATTAATAGCAGTCCCATCTCAGCCAAAAGAAAGGGAGAGAGAGGAGCAAAGAGACCAGCAGCCTCACTCCCTCAAAAAAAAAGGAATCCAGATTTCAAACGCTCAGACTTATTTTTCTTTCAAAAGGCAACTTCAGAAACCTGTCCACCCCTCCATCAAAGAGTGGAGCTGTTTGAAGCAGCCCCCTCCCCAAGCCTACCTGCTGATTATTCAGGAAAATATTATATTGACATGACTCTTTAGAATATCAAGAATTTGCAGTGTTTGGGCCCAACCCTGTGACTATCTTGCATCCACACATGATTAAAAATTTAGATGGCTAACTTTGAAACAATCAAATGCGTTAGAAGCTTCATAATGAGGCGCTATCTGAACTAAAACACGGCAAACTTCAGAAAAGTGCTTCTGTGGAAATTCCATCATCTTTGATCCGGTAAAGTCACGGCAGGGTGGATTTATTTCAAGTTTATTTTTTGGCATACTGGTCCTCCCGAAATATTGGGAGATATCTTTCTTAGCAAGATGTGGGAGAAAACAATGGTGCTTTCTCTTTCATTTATCTGCAATTTGACAGGAGTGCAGTTTATTAACTTGAAAAGAGGCAGAGACATTATCTGAAGCCCGGAGACTCTAGTGGGGATCGCCTCCCTTTTGTACCAGTGGGAGTTGGCGACATTTTGAACCTGCTCACCATTAAATGCCTTCCTGAGTGGTGGAAGAGCCTTTAAAAAGAAAGCCGATGCATTTATGATGTAAATTCGTTATTTTGACAGTCTTTGAAATCTGTCATATTCACATCTGATTTAATGCCTTGCAAAAAAAGTCCCTTTTCTTTTAAAACACTTTTAAGATTTTCAAAGCCATTTTCATGTAGCAAACTATTGTTATACCTAACACATCCTGAAAGTATTTTAGCAAAGGAACTTAGAGGATTCTGTTTTAAGTCGTGTCGAGTTTTAAAACATGGCAGTCTTCAAATAAGCTTTGACCAGGATATCTCTTTTTGATGAGTGAAAAGCTGTTCTTGATTTTCACGTACACAATTAGCCAGCACAGATGCACTTATCAGCTTAGGCAATCATTTCGTATACAAGAAGTTGGCCTTATGAGCAGCTGCGTACGTTGTTGTATATTTTGGGTAACTGAATCTTCTAGTCCATAGAATATAGAAGTCTCCTATCAACCATCTATCTGTCCAGAACACTGCTGAAATCCTAGATCAGAGTTTCTCAACCAGGGGCAATTTTGCCTCCCAGGGGAAACGTAGCAATGTCTAGAGACAGACTTGGTTGTCACAGTGAGAGAGAGGTGCTATGGTATCCAGAGGGTAGAAGGAGTTTAGGGATGCCGCTTAACTCCTCAGGATGCATAGGTCAGCCTCTTACAACAAAGAATTGCCCCTCTCAAAATGTCAATAGTGGCAAGCCACAGAGGCAGTCAGTAAAGTTCTCTCCCTGCAGCCTGTGCACCAGCTGGCAGTTACCAAAAAAGCATGCGAACACCTTGGGCTGCTTTTTTATTTATTTATTTATTTATCTATCTATTTTTTTAAATTTGTTTTTCACTAGTTTTGGGGGAACACGTGGTGTTTGCTTACATGGATAAATTATTTAGTGGTAATTTCTGAGATTTTGGTGCACCTGTTACCTGAGCAGTGTACTGTACCCAGTGTACAGTCTGTTATCCCTCACCCCCCTCCCACCTTTCCCCTGAGTCCCTAAAGTCCATTATATCATTCATATGCCTTTGTGTCCTCATAGCTCAGCTCCTGCTTATAAGTGAGAACATACAATATTTGGTTTTTCCATTCCTGAGTTACTTCACTTAGACTAATTGTCTCCAACTCCACCCAGGTTGCTGCAAATGCTATTATTTTGTTCCTTCTAATGGCTGAGTAGTGTTCCATGGTGTGTTTATACATATATATATATATATATATATATACGTATATATATATATATACGTATATATATATATATATATATATACACACATACATATATCTCACAATTTCCTCATCCGTTCATTGGTTGATGGACATTTAGGCTGTTGCATATTTTTGCAGTTGTGAACTGTGCTGCTATAAACCTGCATTGCAAGTGTCTTTTTCATACAACTTCTTTTCCTCTGGGTAGATACCCAGTAGTGGGATTGCTGGATCAGATGGTAGTTCTACTTTTTGTTCTTTAAGGAATCTCCATACTGTTTTCCATAGTGGTTGTACTAGTTTATATTCCCACTGGCAGTGTCAAAGTGTTCACTTATCACCACATCCACACCAACATCTGTTATTTTTTTATTTTTAAATTATGGCCATTTTTGTGGGAGTAAGGTGGTAGCTCCTTGTGGTTTTAATTTGCATACCCCGATAATTAGTGATATGCATTTGAGCATTTTTCCATGTTTCTTGGCCATTTGTGTATCTTCTTTTGAGAATAGTCTATTCATGTCCTTTGCCTGGGCTGCTGTTGAACAAACAGAGATTCTCAAGAACCCATTCCACACCTACTGAAACAGGTTCTCTAGGGAAGGAGTTGAATGAATCCTCATCGTTTAGATATTCCTGGGTAATTCTGCTATGGTTAATCCACAAATGAGTGTCTGGGGGCCATCACAATAAACCATAGGCATCTTTTCTTTTTGAGAAAGAGTCTCTGCCTTCCTCAGAATTATTAACTTTTACTTTTTACGCAAGTCTAATAAGCTTGTCTATTGCCTTCTGAGTTCAGGACATTTGGATGGTGCTTAAAGTCATCACTTAGGGCTGGACAGGAGAAGGGGACCAGGACAGGGCAACAATATGGAACAAAAACAAAGGGAACTGCAAAAGAGAAGCAGCAGACAGAGGTCAAGGGTAGGAGGAAACCAGGAAAATGGTAGGGAGGTGTTGCCGGCGGGAGCGAGTGGTTAACCACGTCCCCGATGTCAACCACAGCTGGGTATGCTTCTGTCACACAATTGCATGTGCAGGGGAATAGTGAAAATACTTAGCCAGTGATAAGACACAGGCCAGTCAGAGTGGATGCGGGCCCTAGCAGCAGGTTCAGGGACCCAGAGACCCTCTGTTGTGTCAGTCATTCACTCTTAGGTGTCTGAAATGTGGGGAAGTCCAGGAGGTCCTGGGAGAGGGGGCAAGTAGTTGGGACAGCAGATGGCACTCAGGAAACTAGAAGCCGTGGCTGTTTATCAACCATTAGCCCAGTATTTCAATATTTTCACCCCAGTGCTAGGATGTCCCACTGGATCACAGCCCTGCATATGTGGTATTGGGGCCACTGGTCAGCTGGTTCTAGAACAGTATTTTAAAAAATCTAGTCTTGCCCTGGATACAGTGGCCCATGCCTGTAATCCTGGCACTTTGGGAGGCTAGGTGGGTGGATCACCTGAGCTCAGGAGTTCTGGCCAACGTGGAGAAACCCTGTCTCTACTAAAAATACAAAAACTAACCGGGTGTGGTGGCGTGCCTCTAGTCCCAGCCAATACTTGGGAGGCTGAGGCACAAGAATTGCTTGAAGCCAGGAGGTGGAGGTTGCAATGAGCTGAGATGGCGCCATTGCATTCCAGCCTGGGCGATAGAGTGATACTCCTTCACAAAAAAAAAAAAAAAAAAAAAAAAAATCGAGTCTTGATCACTTTAGAAGCCCCTGGAGTCTTATTAAAACTCCAGTTCACTAGGTCTCAACCTATACTATGCAAATAAGATCCTGCGGCAGGATC
This sequence comes from Hylobates moloch, assembly GCF_009828535.3. Classification (NCBI taxonomy): domain Eukaryota; kingdom Metazoa; phylum Chordata; class Mammalia; order Primates; family Hylobatidae; genus Hylobates; species Hylobates moloch. Next base: position 381,092 of record NW_026652334.1, read on the forward strand.
GCCCCAAGAATCTGCATTTTAACAAGCTCTTTGGGCGATTTGAACACCTGATGAAATTTGAGAACCACAACGTAGAGGAAAAGTGATAACCATTTCTGAAATTGAAGGACTTTCTGAATGGGAAGGTAGGGGCACTCATAGTGTCTGCAGGGTGGGGCTGGGGGGGGTGGGAGACTGGGGTTTGGGTTCATTTTGATGGAATCCAAATCTCACATTTTTTTTTTTTCAACACAGTCTTCAATCCAAACAAACCTTCTCAGGTTCACTAATCCCTATTACCGAGTGGATTTTAGCTGGATCCGCACTTCTTTATCAGTTGGCAAGACATTCTCATCTCATACAGAGGTCTTCCTGCAGTTCTACTTCAAAGCGGCAAACCCAAGAACGTTGGGGAAGGAGTTTCAGAGAGTGTTTACAGATGCCTTATCGCTCTGGGGGCAGGGAGGGAGAGTCAGGGAGTTTGGGTAAAGGAACAAAATTCTCCAAAGCAGTTCAGAGCTAGCTAATCTGGTAAGGCTATCAAACAGTAGCTTAAAAGATCTCTCCTACAAAGAGGGAAAATTAAGTTTTCTGGCTTGTCAATCAGCCAGGATCTAGGCTGGTGTCTTCAAGTACACAGAATTGTCCTTTATGGGGTGTTAATTACAGGATCTGGAAGCAGATGCATGAGGGTGTAGACACACACACACACAAGCACACGTATCATCTCATATGTGGATATTTATGTATGTGAGTGGGTGTCCATATAATTAGGGGAATAAAATGGCTTCCCTCCAACTACACTGGAGAGGGAAAATGGAAACCATTATCTCTATTTCTGAGTTGAATTGGGGGTGGGAGGAGAGGGAAGGGGATTGGTTTTACCAAGTCACCCTCTAATTCCTTTAATTGCCTGATATGAGAAAGGGACAAACATATATGTTTTTCTTTTGTCACCTAGAAATACACTGTTCTTCCCAATGTTTCCCCCTGGAGAAGGGAAGTTGAATGTTTCAGAGACTCAGAAAAACGAACTGGAAGGTCAGCAGGTGGAGCTCAGAGTCACAGAGAGGAACCATCTGGGGATGTTTGGTGTTTGCCCTTCCTCAGTCTCAAGCGGAGAGTGGGGCTCAGGGATGCAGCTCCCGTGGTCTGACCCGTCTGGCGTAAGGGCGGCCCGACTGCTAGAAAACAAATAGTTTGGAACTTGGCGTAATAGACTTGAGCCCCGTTCAGAATATAGTATGCCACATAAACCACCAGAACAGTGCATGGGAGAGAGAGGGTGACCCCGTGTTTGGATAAACCATAGGGTATTTCCTTCGCAGAAAGCATATTTAACCATATTTAAGTATAGGTTTGTTGTGGCACGGAAAGTCACTGCCATCATTGATTTTCCCACAGAAGGGCTTGGTTCTCCCAGCATCAGCAACCAAGCACCAGAGAGTTTCCCTGGCCCTGTGCCTTCCCAGGGAAGCGAGGCTGTGGGCTCAGCCCCACAGGGGCCTTTCTCCTCTGATAATCACAGGACTCTGTTTCTTTAACTGTTTTTGCACATTAGGGTTTCTCAGAATTCTCATCCTTTTCGTTTCTTTTTGAAGTTTCCTCATTTTCTGATGGCATTATTTTGGAAGATGAATTGCTCCTGGTTAAAGAAGGCTGAGGCTGCTTAGACCTTGAAGGATCTGTGCGTTCTTGGCCCCTGGGAGAGACTTTCTGAGAGGGCAGTCAGCATAAGACAACAGCAGGAACTCCACAGCCAGACTCCACAGCTCGGGTTGGAATGCTGGTTGCTCCCTGACTCTCTCTCTCTGTGACCTTCGGGAAGTTGCTTAACTGCTTTGTGCCTCAGTTTCCTGTAAAGTGGGATAATCATAGTGTCTGCCTTATAGGGTTATTTGAGGACGAGACCAGAGTCAACACATAAGTGCTTAGCAGAGTGCCTGGTACAGGGAAACATCCACAGACTGCCAGCTACCATCATTTTTCTGCTTCTTGCCTCATGCCCCTGATAGCTACATGTAAGGGGTTTAATCACCTGAGCTGGCCCATTGTATAGTGTGGGACAAGAACTCACAGCTGGGGGCTAAAACAGAGGCTGAAACTGCAGCTGCTGATGGGAAGGGGGAATGCCTGGGGATCTGTCTACCTAGAGGAGCGTTTGTGCCAGTGGAGCAGCTGCTTCAAGAGGGAGCTCTGGGGAGGGCGAAGTCGGTGCTGACCCCTCTGGATGGTGCCTACAATGGGCATTATCATTGTGCTATGTCTAAGCAGGCTGAGCCCCTTCCCAATGGGCTCCATGTGGTCTATTTGTGCCCTGCATCGGCCGCCTCCCAGGCTCAGCAAAGTATCAATACCGGTGCTAGGGTTTTGCTTACTGACGTTGTTCCTAAGACTCCTCTCTGCACAGTGTAAGATGCATAGGCTTCCTCCCTGACACTCCTGACGGGTCTCCAGCTTCTATTCCAACCCATCCCTCAACACCAGAGCCATCTATTTAGATCATGAATCAGAACGTTCTGCTCCCTGCTAGAATCTCACCAATAAAATAAAACTCTAACACCTTCCTATGACTTGCGAAGGCCCCCTTGATGTGACCTTTTTGGCCAGAGCTCATGTCTCTGCAGTCATGCTGGGCCAGTTTGGGGTCCTTCGACTTGCCAGACTCAGTCCTGCCTCTAGACCTTTGTCCTTGCAGTAATTTCCATCAGGATTTTGCTTCTCCTAGTTCCTTCTCCTCCTTCAGATTTCAGCCCAAATGTCACCTCCTGACCCAAAGTGGACCCTTCCCTGCCAGGTACTGCCCCCTTCTCTCTGTGAAATTACCACAATCTTTAAGGACCCAACACACGCCAGACTCTCCAAGGGCTTGGTCTGCATTTGATACAGCCCTTTTCCCCAATGTGTAGGATAAGACATGGCACATCTTGCTAATGGAAATATACATTTTTTTAAAGTTAATGGATAAAATGCTGCCCTTTGTCTATTTCCTGGGAGCTCTTTGAAGTGCCTTTGACTTAAGATGAAGACTTTGGGCAGATTTGAGGAACAGCTTGGCTACTTACCAGCACTAGGACCTTCTATAAGTTGCATAAACATGTTGGGCCTCAACGTCTTCATCTACGAAATGGGGACAATCTTAGCCTATTTGGTTTTTTTTTTTTTTTTTTTTTTTTAGACAGAGTCTCACTCTGCCACCCAGGCTATAGTACAGTGGCGTGATCTTGGCTCACTGCAACCTCCACCTCCCAGGTTCAAGAGATGCTACTGCCTCAGCTTCCTGAGTAGCTGGGATTACACATGGGTGCCACCACGCCCAGCTAATTTTTGTATTTTTTTTTTTTTTTAGTAGAAAAGGGGTTTCACCATGTTGTTCAGGCTGGTCTTGAACTCCTGACCTCAGGCGATCTGCCCGCCTCGGCCTCCCAAAGTGCTGGGATTACAGGTGTGAGCCACCGTGCCAGGCCTGTCTGGTTTGGGACAAAATGAGCATGGCGCCCAGCCTAGAATAAATGCTTAGTAAATCCTCTGGTGGCTCTGGTGGTAAGTGCTTGGGTGGTCATTGTCACTGTTGTAATTAAAGGGCAGGGGAGGCAGATTGCCCAATCTCTTCAACCCAAATGCCAATTGTCATCCACTTAGCCCTTGACACAAGGTCTGAATAATTAATAAGAACATTTTCCCAGAAGGGGAACCCCAGTCACCCATCTGCCTACATCACCCTCAATATACGTTGATTTGTAGGCTGACAGCAGGAGGGCTCCAAGAAAAATAAAAGCAAACTCATTTAAGAGTAAGAGAGGGGGCTGGGTGTGGTGGCTCACCCCTGTAATCCCAGCACTTTGGGAGGCCAAGGCGGACAAATTGCCTGAGCTCAGGAGCTCGAGACCAGCCTGACCAACATAGTGAAACCCTGTCTCTACTAAAAATACAAAACTTAGCCAGGTGCAGTGGTGCACACTTGTAATCCCAGCTACTCGGGAGGCTGAGGCAGGAGAATTGCTTGAACCCAGGAGGCGGAGTTTGCAGTGAGCCAAGATCATGCCATTGCACTAGCCTGGGCGACAAGAGCAAAACTCTGTCTCAAAAAAACAAACAAACAGGCCGGGCACGGTGGCTCATGCCTGTAATCCCAGCACTTTGGGAGGCCGAGACGGGTGGATCATGAGGTCAGGAGATCGAGATCATCCTGGCTAACATGGTGAAACCCCGTCTCTACTAAAAATACAAAAAAATTAGCCAGGCGTGGTGGCCAGTGTCTTAGTCCCAGCTACTCGGGAGGCTGAGGCAGGAGAATGGTGTGAACCCAGGAGGCGGAACTTACAGTGAGCCGAGATCGTGCCACTGGACTCCAGTGTGGGCGACAGAGCGAGATTCTGTCTCAAAAACAAACAAACAAACAAACAAACAAACAAACAAACAAGAGTAAGAGAGGGATGAGATTGTCCAGGTCAAGTACAGACCACCTCAAGAAAGTCAGACACCTTGACTCCCCAGAGACACCAAAATATGCTCAAGTTCCAGCTTACCAGTTGGCATCTGTAGGATGGGCAGTTTGAGAGTATGAGGGACCCAGGGACAGAGTGGAGGGTTGAGGTGGAGCAGGGGCTGAGCAGTGAGGTTGTGCAGATTCAAGATGAAGGGCATCTACTTTGCAGTCTTGACCTTGGCCTTCAGCCATCATTGCCCCTGGCTGGAGAGACCCAGGAACCCCAGGTCAGCCCACTCTCCCCACCTACAATGCCTCCACCTGTCCCTGGAGTCCTTCTCCAGCCCAGCCTCCCAGAAGCAGCCTGTGGGGTGCCAAGGTCAACTCGACCGTGTCCCAGGCTAAATCCTCTTGTTCTGCCTGGCCTTGGTTCCTCCCTCTCCCAGCCTAATCACTGTCATCATCTGCTGTGTCAGCAGTTATTGCTGGGATTAAAGAGCTCTGAGATGGAAAAACACTTTGAACTGTGTGCATGAAAGGGTTCGAAGAAGAGTGTTGGAAAAGAGTGAGATAATGGACTATGGGGATAAAGTGCCACTTCTAGGTATTGCAAGGAAAGTCGCTTTGCTTCTCTGAACTCCCCATCACCCTTATTTTTTATTTTTTATATTTTTTTTTGAGATGGAGTCTCGCTCTGTCACCCAGGCTGGAGTGCAGTGGTGTGATCTCGGCTCACTGCAGCCTCCGCCTCCCAGGTTCAAGCAATTTTCCTGCCTTAGCCTCCCGAGTAGCTGGCATTACAGGTGTGCATCACCACATCCAGCTAATTTTTGTATTTTTAGTAGAGATGGGGTTTCACCATGTTGGCCAGGATGGTCTTGATATCCTGACCTCATGGTCTGTCCACCTCAGCCTCCCAAAGTGATGAGATTACAGGCGTGAGCCACCGTGCCCGGCCCACCTTTTAATTCAGTAAAAGCCTTTCTGCCATTACCATCTTTTCTTCCCTCCCTCTCCCTGCCCACCCCCATACATAGAATGGGATAACTCCTACTGACCCCCAGTCACCTGGAATTGCTTTGGGCTAAAGAAGTGCATTTCAATAGCCTTTTCCATGACTTGTAGAAAGGGACCATCAGAGAGTTAAAGATCACTTTATCATTCACTTAAGTGCAGATGAGCCAAACACCCACAGAAGGTTAAGGATCACTGGAAAGAGGAAGGTGAACAAATAAGAAGGCCACTGAGGTTTCACTAACTAGAGAGGCAGGTGTGATCAATTTTCTCTTGCCGGGTACAAATCAAAGTCTTTTCAACTGGGCTTGAGCCAGCCCAGAAGACACTGGGGTGTTTGCCCTGTGGTCTGAAGACAGTGGCTCATCTGGAGAGAGGAAGCATTGGCCAGAACTGAAGACTTGGCCAGGTAGCCTAGGGACCGGAATGTGTATATGTGCCACCTTCTTTTTTTTTTTTTTTTTTTTTATTATACTTTAGGTTTTAGGGTACATGTGCACAATGTGCAGGTTTGTTACATATGTATCCATGTGCCATGTTGATTTCCTGCACCCATTAACTCGTCATTTAGCATTAGGTATATCTCCTAATGCTGTCCTTCCCCCTCCCCCCACCCCACAACAGTCCCCGGAGTGTGATGTTCTCCTTCCTGTGTCCATGAGTTCTCATTGTTAAATTCCCACCTATGAGTGAGAATATGCGGTGTTTGGTTTTTTGTCCTTGCGATAGTTTACTGAGAATGATGTTTTCCAGTTTTATCCATGTCCCTACAAAGGACACGAACTCATCATTTTTTATGGCTGCATAGTATTCCATGGTGTATATGTGCCACATTTTCTTAATCCAGTCTATTGTTGTTGGACACTTGGCTTGGTTCCAACTCTTTGCTATTGTGAATAGTGCCGCAATAAACATACGTGTGCATGTGTCTTTATAGCAGCATGATTTATAGTCCTTTGGGTATATACCCAGTAATGGGATGGCTGGGTCAAATGGTATTTCTAGTTCGAGATCCCTGAGGAATCGCCACACTGACTTCCACAATGGTTGAACTAGTTTACAGTCCCACCAACAGTGTAAAAGTGTTCCTATTTCTCCACATCCTCTCCAGCACCTGTTGTTTCCTGATTTTTTAATGATGGCCATTCTAACTGGTGTGAGATGGTATCTCACTGTGAAGGGCGTTTCCTTAGTTTGACTTCTCAATGCCTCGGGAATAAGAGTACAGAGTGGGGAGAAGTCTGGAGCACACTGGGTTTTCTTGAACAACAGGTACAGGTTTGAGCTCACAGTTCCCTGGCAGAGCTCTGGCCAAGCCCACTTTACTGGGGTGCGGAGTGAGATGTGAGAGAGAGAGGGAGGGAGGGCACAGGGCTGGAAGGGACTCAACAGCTGCAGCGGAGCTGGTGGAAAGTGCTTATTTCTGATTCTAGAGAATCTGTGACTACCCTTACTGGCAGTGTTCTCTTTCTTTTCTTCTGAAGCCCAAAGCAGTTGGATTGCAAATGACAAGAGCTCAGGGCTTGGGGAGAGACTTTGAGGGTGTTTCTTCGTGGATTAATAAAAACCTCCAAAAGAAAATGCTTAAAAGCTTAAACACTTGCTGATGACCCAGATGGGATTTTTATATCTACACCAGTGCCAGAGGCAAATGTGGACCATGCCTAATTGTCTGAAAACAATTCTTCCTGGAATCGCTCTAAAATTCGGTCTTCTTTTAGCATTCCAGCGGGGGTGGGAGTCTTGGGAGAGAGGATAGAAGAAGGCAGTAAGAAAAGGGAGTGTGGAAAGCAAGACAAAATCATTTTTTTGAGATTCTCTTTTTAAAGGGGCACCCTCTGTAATTAAATCTGTGAAGCAAATTCATTTGGACATACAAGTGCTCTCATTTTTCAAGTATGAGATTGCAACTATTACTCTTTTCCTGTTCTGTTTTCTAGATAGATAGTAGGTACATAGGTAGATAAGTAGATAGATAGATAGATAGATAGATAGATAGATAGATAGATGGATAGATAGATAGATAGATAGATAGATAGATAGATAGATGGATGGATAGATAGATAGATAGATAGATAGATAGATAGATAGAT